>NC_135089.1:16445000-16600000 GCF_051107435.1 Chaetodon auriga | reverse complement strand
TGTCAAAGATGATTGCTCGGAGGGGCCGAATGTGTTCGAGCGGGGTGAACGAGAGACGTCCGTAAAAGAGCAGAAGCCAAAGAAAAAGAAAATACATCCGACACAGGACATTTAGAGGTTGAAAACGCTGCAGCCAAAATAATTGAATTATGTTCATGATCTAATCAGTGCTGGCAGCTGCAGACTGACTATCAGTGCCATGACCTTGATGCATCTTGAGCTGACTGCAATGTTTACAACCCTGAAAACACCTTAAAAAGAAATAAAAAAAAAAAGGAAAAATCCACCCTCTGGGACTCCTGCACTGCTCATACATCAGCTTGTCTTGTTCAGTGCAGCCATGGAGCCACTTTGTGATCAAGTGTTTACTTTTCTTTGTTACCCTTTTTTTTTCTTCCAAAACAAAAAAGGTGTCCCATGCTACCCAGACGCCTGATTCCTGCGGCCGTGCTGGGCCTCCGTCGAGGCTGCTGTCAGGTGGAGAAACTCTCCCCGTGCTGCTGTTCAACCTCGGTGCAAAATGGGCAAACAACAAAAGGCGAGATGACATCAACAGCAGCTCTGTTTCGTAGTGTTTTCAGGGTGGATTTTTCCTTTAAGATAAGGAACTCGACGATGAAAATGGGAAGTGCTTTTAATAGTACAAGATTCCTTCCTCTCTCTTAAAGCCTGAGTCTCTGAGGGAGTCAGAAGTTTTAGTTGCACGCGGACAGCTTGCCTGGCCGAGTTGGGATTGTCAAGGGGAATTGAAGGGGTTAAATTAAAGGAGGGCAGACTTTCAGCGTTTTCCTTTCTTAAGTGCTTTCTGTTGGACAGCAATGGAGGGAGTCTATACCTCTGTCTTTCTGTGCATCTCTGTCTCTCTCTGTCTGTCGCTCCTGCTGTTCTGTAGATACATTTATATGACTGTAACATGACTGTAACATCACCACGGCAACATCATAATCACAACGTCACATCACCGGTCGGTGTGTGTGTGTGTGTGTGTGTGTGTGTGTGTGTCTCTGTGTGTGCGTGTGTGTGTTCTCTGAAACGGGGCCTCTCTCCTGGATCATTCACAGTTCATTAAAGCTTCTCGACTGTTTACCTCTTTAGAAAAAAGTACTCTGACATAAATCTATTACATGAAAATAAAACACTCATATTTTCCTCTATATAACTGGGCGTGTATTACGTGGAGGTGAGTATTTACACGTGTCTGTGCATGTGTGAGTGTACGTACGTGTTTCTCAGGGGGATATTTACATGTAAAAGGAGACCGAGGCGCTCGTGTGCGCTCAGAGGCTTCCTCATGAGCACGGCGAGCGGAGCGGTACGTGTTAATGGAGTCTGTGTGTGCAAAGGTTTCAAGAGACTTGTTCCTTTTAATACTGTCTATAGTGTCTCCCGTCTCTGTAGTAGAAGCTGTTCGCGACAGTCCGTTTGAAGTGTATCATGGTGTCGAAGCGGTTGAGTTCACTGAGTCGCGGCTGTGAAAGATCCATCATGAATGAAGATCAGTGATTAGACTCGGAGAGACCTCGCACTGGGTTAGGTCGGGTCATGTTTTGGATTCAGCAACTCGTGGCGAGCCTCTGTGTTTGTTTAGCAGATGACTGGGACTCCGTCGGTGTTGAAGATCATGCCGGTGGTGGGTTCGTAGGTGCCGGCCAGGTAGTAGAGGTCCTCACTGTCGGCGTAGCGGCGCGTGTGGGTCATCTGCTCATATTCCTCCACGCTTACGACCAGGCACTTATGGCTGACCGTCTGCACGTCGTTCTCGTCGCTGTGAGACGACTGGTAGAGGGCGCGCTGTGACAAAAACAGAGCTTTTTACTACAGGACAACGCTGCAGATGAAATAGCTGCTTCTTCTCTAACCAGCTAACTAAAGATAACTGATGGCTAAACACACTGCAGCAGCATTTTCAGCCTGAGGATCAGAGCTGAAAAACAGGTAAAATAATCAACTCTCTTCTCACCTCCATGAAGTCTTTCCTCTGGATGGAAGAGTGCAGAGCTGCTGGCAAAGACTGGCCACACATCTGATCCCAGTTCTGCGGAGGAAAAAAGTCTTCAGCTTCAAACTAATCATACAAAACAGCGTATTCGGTCTGACATGTGTTTCTTTAACTTAACAGCTATGAATGAATCACACATACAATACTAAAAAGGTCATGATCAGCCTTCTCATAACGTGTTTTCTTCAGAACTCCTACCTTCTTGTCAGTGAGTTTCTTGCCAGGGTTTGTCTCCTCTGGATGATAGAACCAGTTGACCCTGACCACCATGTTGCTGCCCCATGACTCCCACATGCTCTGGATGCGGCCGATGAAGGGCAGGTTGGGCCGGCCGGCGGACAGGAACACGGCGCAGTCACCGATGCGGATCATCTCTCGACCTCGCACGATGGCCTTGTAGAAGAGCTTCTTAGCCTTGCCCTTCATACCGCGTCTCTGGAGGGGGGTTAAAAGAGGACAGGCTGGTCATGAAGTGAAATTGAAGGATATTTGGACGAACGCAGTCAGTGTTTCTCACAATTTGACCTTCAATCTCTCTACTTCTGAGGGTTTTTTTCCTCACCTGAGTGGGTTTCCCAAACCACTTCCAGAGCTGTCTGGCTGGAAGGAAAGCAGAAATTTTGGGCCTGTTCTCCACACTGGGAAGCCTCTGACGTTTAGCCAGCTCCTTGGTTGTGGGAAGGTGGACCCCCTCTCTCCGCTTTGGTCTCCCCACCTTCCCCTCCCCTCCGCTGGGCTTTGGCTTTGGTGGACGACCCCTTTGCCCGGAGCCCTTCCCGGTGGCGGGTTTAGCAGGTTTAGCGGGAGCCGAAGCAGCAGGAGCGGGAGAGGTTGAAGGAGAGGGAGATTCTGAGGGAGGAGACAGCTCCTCTTCCTCCACTTTTACCTCAGCCTCCTTCTTCACCTCCTCTTCTTCCTCTTCTTCACGTTTCATTTCTTCTTTCAGTTTATCCTGCACTGGAGGCGGGGACACGGGGCCTGGTGGAGGCGTGGGGGTCCTCTCTTCATCTGAGCTGCAGGAGGAGTCATCAGTGGATGAAGAGGACGACGAAGAGGATGATGATGAAGAGGATGAGGAGGAACCAGAGCAGGATGAAGAGGAGGAAGAGCAGCTTGAGGTGCATTTCTTCTTTTTCTTCAGCTTCCCTTTCTGTCCCTCTTCCTCGGACTCTGAGCTGCTGCTGCTCTGAGATTCTTCTTTCATCTTTCTCTCCTCTCTTTTCTCCATCTCCTTTCTCTCCTCTCTTTTCTCCATCTCCTTTCTCTCCTCTCTTTTCTCCATCTCCTTCCTCTCCTCTTTTTTACCTTTCTCCTCTCGAGTGTCCATCTCCTGTCCTCTACCAGCACTTCCACGACTCTCCGCTCCCTTCTCCTTTGCCATCATCTGTGCTTTGTAGGTAGAGTCTTTCTCTGTCGGGCCAGTCTCTCTATCTGGAGCTCTGGGCTTAGCCTTCAGCGGTTTCTGATTGGCTGTGGCTGTGGCGATGGGGGTGTGATCTCGTCTGACGCCCCGACCCTCTAGCAACATCAGAGCCTTGGTTTTCTTGGTCTTGGGGGAGGTGACGCCTTCGTGGTCAAGCTTCACGAGGGGCTCTGCAGACAGGGGCTTGCGCCTCATCACTGAGCCCACGTCACTTTGCCCCGAGCTGAGCTTAGGTTTGGAGATGGGGCTGGGTCTGGAGCTGGAGGGGAGCTGGTCGGACGGCATCTTCAGTTTGGGTCTGGGGGCAGATGATGATGACAGCGAAGATGCTGATGATGAAGGTCTGGGGGTCAGTGAAGACCCAGGTTTGCCTGTTGACATCCTGGAGATGGGGCTGGGTGTGAGTCCGGAGCTGAGGCTGGGTCTGCTGTGATGGTCTGAGGAGGATTTGGTTTTGGGTGTGGAAGCGGAAGTGGGCCTGGGCGTGGACGGAGCACTTGGCTTAGGTCCAGTAGATGATGTTGCCATACTGGGCCTGGACATTGGTCTGTTGGTGGTGGGACTGACACTGCTGCTGCTGTCTCTGTCTCTGTGCTGGTTGTTGTACGAGCTGAGGTTGGGCTCGCTGTACAGATCCACGGTCAGGACCTTCCCGTAGGTGGAGGGGTAGAGGGAGGGGGGGAGAGCGCGGGCTGGTTTAGGAGCAGGAGGCTGGGCTGAGCTGGCCTTCCTGGGCACCGGGCTGGGGAGGGTGGGGCTACTTGCGGGTGATGTGGTGGAGCTCTTGCGACCTGGTTTGCCCTGGGTTACCATTGTCGGCCGGGATGCCGGCCTGGGCTTCTCTTGAGCCGCCTTCTGGACAGAGGAGAGCCTGTCCTGTGTCAGCTTAGCTGGAGCCTGGGGTTTTTCAACAGGCTGGGTGGAGGAAGATGGAGGATCAGCTTTCTCCCGGCCATCTGAGTTCACAGAGGTCTCTGAAAAAAACAAAAGAAAAACAAGAAGAAAAAAAAACCCTTTAACAAGTCTGCCTCACTGTAAATGGGTTTCCACTGGACATGCTGACGTTTTCATTGTGTGGCTTCATGATTTTTGTGGTCTGCAGCCTCATGTGCTGAGAGCGGCAGACAAATGAGCAAAGAAACAATTCTGAGATGAAAACATCGCCTTTAAGAACTGCTTACCCAGGAGAAACAATGCCAGCATCAGCAAATCAGACAACATGCCATATAATACAGCCAGAGTAATAGACTGTGAGCTCTACAGAACAACAAAGCTGTTTGAGCACATTCATTTAACTGACATCAGAGATGACAGCTGTGGTCAAACATGAGATGTTTGATGAAAGATCTGTCTGAGCTTTGAGCTATTTTTGTTGGTTCTGCTGTTTTAAAAAGACTCATCAAAAGACGAACGTGACAAAAGCATTTTGGATTTTTGCCCATTAATGGTCTGTGTGATAAATGTGTTAAAATAGGGACACAAACAAACTGCATGCTACTTTTATTATTATTAAATGACATTAAATGACACTCGAAACACACTGCACTTCCATGATGAACACTGAGTGCGTGTGAGGTCCATCTCTTCTTTATGGGACACATTTGGCTCCAGTAGACGTCCTCTACTGGTCCCATGGAATGAAAAGGCAGCATGTCTCAAATAACGGCACAAGTGATGGCAGTACTTAATGTACAGCTCGCAAGTTTTATTTTAAGCACCCCCTCCATTATTCTTACCCCTCATGTGAAACATTACATTTTCTTTCTTCCATAATGCCAGTTGGACACTTCTGGTCGATCATTTCTGTGTTTCTCCCGACCGTTTCACTGATACATTAGAGTCGAGCAGAATTAGACTCAGAGGATGTAATCTATTAGTAAGATAAGCAGCGGGTTGGCAATAACAATTAGTGGGTAATGATGATACTAAACTCAAGCTTCCAGTCCCAACGGATCGACAAAAGACAACGGACGGGAGCTTTTATTGTTCCTGGGGAAGCAGTTCGATTGGCTCACCTGGTTTGGGTTTGGGTTTGCGTCCAGGTTTCCCTTTGATCTTAGGAGCCGTCTCCTCCGGCTTTGTTGCCACCTCTTTGCCCTCTTTGCTGCATTTGCGGACTCGCCTCCTGGAGCAGCTGGCCACGAGCAGGGCAGGCGACGGCTCAGCGCCTGGACAGAGAGCCACGGTTAACCTGCGTCTCACGCTTTCATCACGACTGTCCGCTACCTGCAGCGTTTCAACCTCTAAACTCATCCAAGACGATCATCTATTTTGGACAGCACTGTGAGTTCTAGAGTGTGTGCGCCTTGCAGTGTTCCCTCCCTCATAAAGCATCAACAAGTTGGAAGCACCTCGCTTGCAAAAGGAAAAATATTGATACCAGCTTCTGATGTGCATAAATCAACAAACGCGCCCACAGAGGAAAAGACTGTAATGTTATGAGGTGTTTTGAGCTCTGTGCTCAGTAAATATTTTCATTTTTCTAAGCAACATGCTTCACGGTGTCAGAAGCTCCGTTTTCCTCACTCTGTTTGATGTGGACACTCGTGGAGCCCGGACCAAGCTGTAGGAACAACTATATACATACACACATGCATTCATGACATAAAAGTGCTCTTTGAAGAGAGAACCTGCAGCAGGAAAATGTTTGACTGTGACGTTGCTGTTGCAGAACTGTCCACCAACTCTTTGTGTGTGTGTGTGTGTGTGTGTGTGTGTGTGTGTGTGTGTGTGCTCACAGTGGATCTTGTAGTCTGGAGGCAGCAGTCTGATGTGGGAGAGGGGGATGCGGCCAGTGTCGCCGTCGTCAAACTCCACTGTGATAAGATCATCATTCTCGTCAATATCTGAACTTCCTGTTAGGAAAAAAAAAGATCCACATGTAAGCAGCATTTAGTTTAAAAACACCGGTTTGTTTAACTGTGATTGTTCATTGCAGTAAAGCTCACTGATTTGAATTGAACCCAGACCAGTAATGTAGCCATCACCATCCGGCTCTTCAAAGTAATGAACTCTGCTGCATTGCACACTGAAGGCTCTGTTAAGATCTTTTACATTTGTTTGTGCTGCCAGCTACAATTAAATTGCCCATGTAAGTGGATTATGAATCAAATCATGTAAGTGGTGGGTGTGTGTGTGTGTTCGCGTGCTGTCGCTGTACCATTGACAACAGTGCCGGGGTAGAGGCAGCGGTACTGCTGGCTCCAGTAGGCAGCGATGCGGGTGCCCTCTGGGAGGTAGCGCACAGAGGGAGGCTTCACGTCGATGATCTGCACGTACACAACAAAGAACTTTCTTATGTCAACACAACAAAGCATCACACCTTTTATATCATTTCACAGGACGGATCTTTGCACATGCATTACATGTCTCATGAATCTTCAGAAATGGAGAGATGAGGAGCACTGAGGCGCCCATAAACATACAGGAGCCATGTGTGAATCGGTTTACTCACAGCCTCCTGCAGCAGTTGTTCCAAGCAGTAGATGTGTGGTCGGTTCCCTCTCTCCCCCTCCACCACCACGCTGTATCTGCAGGGAGGAAATGTGGGAAAAGGCTCAGTGAGACAGCACTGCGTCTTCTATCTCGACTCTGCCTGCTTTCATGTGTAGCAGGCAGGGGAATTGGTAGTCTTTTGCTAACTAACACTATCAGACTTTGGCTCAGACTATCATGTTGTCCAGAGCGGAGCATGGCCAATCCCCTCCGGAATATTAATCCCATCTGAACGGGGCTTTACTGTTTGTTTTCCTTTACTTAAACCACTCTGGATTTCAGTGTCGGCGAGATGATCAAAAAGAGAGCGTTTTACGTACTTGTGTTTGTGTGAAAGCAAGTTTGTGCATGTTTGAAGGAACAGTTACGCTAAGAGTTAGATGGGAAGATCAATACCACGCTCATGTTTGTTCAGTAAATATGAGGTTAGAGCCAGCAAAGCTCACTAATTATTAACGTTAAATCTCCCTTGTTTAATCAGTGGTAAAGCAACAATTGAGTCAGGCTAGTTGTTTCCACCTGCTTCCAGTCTTTATGCTAAGCTAAGACAACCGGCTGCAGGCTTTAGCTTTATATTGAGGGCACAAACATGAGAGTGGTACCAATCTCTTTGTTTGACTCTCAGCAAGAAAGCAAATAATATTGTTGTATTTCCCAACATGACAGACAGTCTCCCTGCCTGCATGTGTGAGACGTGCAGTGACCAGTTCAAATCCTTCTCTCTGTGTTGTGCATATGTAAAATCTTTGTAAGCTTTGTAACAGGTCACTGTGGTTTGGACATGCAGATGCTGTCTTGCAGTGTTTTCTGTGTGCAGCTGAATCAGGCGCTTCTCAAATCAAGGACAACAAACATTAGAGGGGGAAGAAAACTGGAGCACACTGATTGATTTGCAGCTTTTACTAGTGCAAACAGATGTGTGTGTGTTTCCACTATAAAAAGCTCCAAATCAGCGTGCTCTGGTCTTTTTTACCCTCTGAAGTTAAGTTCTGCCCGTGCGTACTCACATGTCAGGGGAGTGTACAGTGTTGACGTGTCCTGCGTACAGTAGTTGGTCGTCCATCGGGATCAAAACTCTGAGTCCATCCACCAGAGAATCCTTATCCAACACACACTGCACTGGAGCTGAACACAACAACACATGCAGTCAATAAGCATGTCATTATTTCCAGTGTAAGCCACATCTGGCAGCAGCAGCAGCAGTGGATGGCGTCTCTGCGTACTGACCAGGTGTGGAGGACCTCTCCGATACGCTGTTGCTGCGCGGCGGGAGGAGCTCGTCTTCGCTGAAGCTGCTGTCCTGGTTGGGCTCGAAGTCTTCATCTGCTGCCATGCTCTCCATCAGCCGGCTCACCGCTCCTCTGGAAGGCTGCAGAAACAAACACAAGGGCTTTGATTTCACAGCACTAATTATCCATCCGGATATATATTAGTTTATATTCCAAAAACCCAGATGATGATGATGAAATGATGCCGATGCTTGAGGTTAAGTTGTGGCAGCCCACCAAACTACCAGGCTGACACACCACAAATTAAGTTTTCAACGTGAAACGGCAACATATTACAACACTTATGCTGTTGAATACACAATCTTCTGTGCTGTTCCACCACCACAAAGAGCTCTGCACACACACTTTAGCTGCCTTTCGTGTTTCCAAAACAAACTCGAGTTTTGGGCTGGTGGCAGATGGAGAGCAATGCAACACTTTGGCAGAATTCACACGATACAAGAGGTTTACTTTTTTTTCTCTTGCTAACAGAACAAAACAGTGTCACTTGCAACAGAAGCTATCAGTTCAATTCTTGAGACTTGTTCATGTGTTTGCGCAACACAGCCAACTAGAGAGTAAAGTGGGTGTGTGTGAGTGTGTGTGCACATTTGCGCCTAATGATGACAATGTTCCTGTTTTGTCCTTGCCAGGATAATTAAGTTCACGTCCATAATGACTTTGCAGCTGATCCATCATCCCACTGACCTCTCTGGCCTTGGTCTTGGCTTTGGGTTGGCTCTTGCCTGACGGGCTGAGGCTCAGAGGTGCGGGGCTGTCTGTGATTGGACCGCACAGGGTGGACGGGCTCACGGGCAGAGGAGAGTCCTTCAGCTTCTTTTTCTGGGTTTCAAAAGTCACAACACACAGAGTTAAAAACATGTATATGAATGACAGCACTGAGGATCTGCTGGACAGATTTATATCTTTACACACATACACACACACACACACACACACACAGATACACACACACTGACGGTGGGATGCTGCCAGGCTGCCTGCAGTTGTCCTTTCTTGTCAGCAACATGACACAGACAGCAGGGGAGTGCTGCAGTGACTGAAGTACTGGGAAACCCTGCTGGCACTCTGACACACACACACATACACTTAAGACACATTCACACACACAGAGGTATCAAGGGAGACAAAAAGGGTGTGGGGGAACCAGAGTTTGAGGGAGGAGAACAGGAGTGAAACAGTGGCAGAAAGGGAAGATAAGCAAAGAGAGGAGGGGGAGGAGGCAGGAGCCTCTGTTTTTCAGACCCATCTCAGTTGGTGCATAAAGACTTGATGAATTATTGACGTACTTTCACCACATCTTTCCCCTCTCTGCTGGGTGGAGCAGGTTTGGGTCTGGAGGCCGGCTTCGGGGTGAGAGGCGGAGCTGAGCTGGAGGAGGAGCTCTGATTGGCAGAGGCAGGGGCTGGCACGGTCGTCTGACTGGCTGAGGTGGTGGCATCGTGGAGGAAAATCCTCTCGCTGCGCCGCCGGGTCCATCCCTCGTCCTCGCTGAAGCCTCCAACCCCAGAGCTGGTGGAGAGGTCGAAGCTGAACCGCCGTGGCGACCGCGGTGAGGGACGTGGCTTGGGAAGGGGCTTGCGTTTGACTGGCAGCGCCTCGTCTCGCTTGGTGGGGCTGGTCTGGTCGATGCGGCGGTTTGCCGGGGGCAACAGGGGGAGCTCTGGGGCGGAGCGTTTGCCGTGCAGCAGTGAAGGGAACTTCCTCAGCCGCAAGTCCGAGCCAGAGTCGGACCACTCGCACTCTGATGACCCTGATGGAGGAGAGGAGAGGCTCACATGACGTCAAAACTCTTCCTCACACATACTATGTAGAAAGGAAAAGTTCATTCCTCCCATTAACATGCAGTCAGTAATAAACTCAGGTGTTACATTCTCTGAAATCAATAACCCTGTGAATAGGACTATTGATCACCTTGAAACTAATACATAATTCAGGACTGAATCATTACATGCAGCCTGATGTGACAATTAGAAATGAATTGATATTTAACTCTGAATCAATAAAACAATCCTGGAAAAACACTCTGGCGGTGAACCTGCTCAACCACAAAAAATTACAATTATACTGTGGAACGTTGTCAAGGGAACCTGTGAAATGAGTGAAAGCAGGACAGTTTGTGCAGAGGACACGTTTGTCTCCATTTTGTTTAAACACAAGCCCGATCGCTGCTTTTCTTTTTGTTGCTAATTTCCACAAAATCCACATTCATTCAGTCCATTGGAGCAGACGTGAAGCTCAGTCACACACAGCTCATTTGTATCTGTCGTGTTGTTACCCAGAGTGCTTTGCCGGCTGCGATGTTTGCCGTCATGGAGAAGGCTTAAGGGGGTGGAGCTGACAGGCAGAGCGCTGGCCGCAAACCTGGCCAGCAGACCCAGCCCGCTCTCCTCACAGCCGCCGTCATCGTCCGAATCGGACTCGTCCTCGTTGTCGTCGTCATCCTCAGAGGTTTCTGTTTCAGAGACAAGATTTTCAGCTCAGAGATGAATGTGGCCGTGGTGCACGTCAGAGCCAAAGGTCAAACCACTTCACACTGCTTCTACTGACAAAGACTGCACCACAGAGATGATGAATTAACTAAAGAAAAACGATCAAGATGCCACTTTTCTAAGAGAAGAAAGACTTACGCCCTGTGTGAAAGGACGCAGCAGCCTGAGCCTTACATTAACACACTGTCTACAGACACACACACACACACACATTGTCCCGCGTCTTAACATGTAGGCTGCTCAGAGACAACAGTGCAGAGAGACGGACCGTCCTAACCACCGCAGCCTTCCTTCACACTAGAATGCTGTGTAAGCAAGATCCAGAAGGGAACAACTGGCATTTACCACATACATTCATGTGAGCCACACACACACACAGCTGCTGAAAGCATGTGAGCTGAAACTCTTTTTTTATTAAGAACAACTGAGAGAATGTGACAAGGAGCGAAGTGAGAAAACGCACTTTTCTCCAAACACACACACACACACACACACACACAAAGCTGTAGCATACTGCTAGTTAGCAGTGTGTTGCTGGTGGTTAGCAGTTAGGTCCCAGGCAACAGATGAGCAAGAGGAGCATCTCCTCAGGGGGTTAGAGAGTTAACAGTGAAGGTGGATGCACAGTACAAGGTCTCTTCAAAACATACCATCATTCTGTTTGTGACTCATAAATGAGCTCCAATCTGATTTTTTTTTTTTATTAAACATGAGGCTGAAAAGCAGCGTTTTGCTGCCGTCTGTGGTTGAAAATTTCAAGGCGCCTGTAACTACAGCTAGCAGTGATGTCATGGTGTACTGGAGTACACCATGACATCACTGCACCAAGGTAAGAAATGAAAGCAACGGCAAAAACAAGACTTTTTGGGGGTGTGAAGCTGCTCTTCAATCAAAACGATGATGCTTGATCTGATTTATGGAGTTTACTTAATTTAAACAAACTAATTAACCAACTATTTTCAAGTTGCCAAATCTGGTGTGCATGTTGTACTGTGAATCCACTATGTGTTAACTGTAGCAGGCAGACAATACAACAGGCAGGCACTGAGAGGACAGCCCTGTGAGGCCCCTTGGTATAACGTTCGCATGAGGTTTGAGAAATCATGGTTACATCCTCTGTCCCACAAGAGCATCAAGCCTTCCTTTAAACTCTGACAAGCCATCAGGAGACATGATGTTGGGATGAGTGGGGGTAACCACAGCTCTCATTTATGAGCTTTAATTTGTGAATAAAAATATAAAAACAACCAAAAAAATGAGGTAAAAGTTAATGTTCTGTGTATGTGGTTCAATTTCAGCAAAGCCCATGTTAGCGGTCAATGAAGAATAGAGGGAGGGGCACTTCCTACTTACAGAGCAGGTGACAGGGGTGTGGCCTCAGGCAGGGCGGGGCAGAGCGGCGGCGAGAGCGCAGCCTAACCATAGCGTAGCCTGGCCTTAGCACAGTCAAGCTCAAGCAAAGCTAGGTAGCGTAGGCTCAAGGCTGCGCTAGTCCTTGCCAAGCTTCTGTAATGTCGCAGCAGCAGCGGCACAAGCACATGGAACAGGCTGAGAGACACTCAAAGCATCATGGGTAGGATGGGGGGGTGGGACAAAGGTGAGGAGGGAAAGTTGAGAAGACAGAGCAAGGTGTCTGAGAGAGCAACACAAAGGGAAAAGGGTTATTTGAAGGTTTAGTAGACACAGAGGAGGAGCTCTATTGTCCAAATATCCCCAACATCTAATATGATTGGTGCCATCGAGAAGTTCAGAATGAGCAGCAATGCATTCGTTTCCCCCACATCATCAATAACTAGACCACATCAATAAACATTTAGTCCGATGGAAATGAATTATTCTAAAAAAATGAGAAAAAGAGCCGACTACCATGACACTTCTCTTTATGACAATTTAAACTGACCAGGAAGTAAAAACAATCTGTCCTATCAGATTCAGCTCTGCGCGCTCTGAACTAATCTCTACCTTTAATGTTTCCCAAATGTAAGCCTTAAGCTTGAGCAGTTTTCCAACATTTGCCAGGAGAGCTGAAGGGATATTTGAGGAACAGAGCAGTCTAAAGGATGTGTGCGGTGCAGTGGCAGCTGGACAGACTGACAGAGACAGACAGACAGATGAAGCAGACACAAGGACCACAGCGCTTCGCTTTCTGTGCCGATCAAATCAACACCTTTAATAAAGCTTATAGGTACCAAACTGCAATACAACTTTATGAAAAAATCTCACAAATCACACAATTTTCAATGTACAAATGCTACAAAAAACGGTTTGCAATCCAGGCAATAAAAAAAACACCATAGAAATAGGTAAACGCTTAAAAAAAAAAAAAAAAAAAAGGCAACTTAGCAGAGAAGCCAGCAGGCAAGAGAGGTAGAAGGATAGTTTCGCTGAAGCGCAGCCTGAAAACAGCCGCCTTAGCGAAACGCAAACAAAGACACAAGCTGTGGCGAGGCTCAAAGACACATTCTCTGTCTGACTCAACAGCGAGGGGCTGTAAGATTCGGTCAGTAACCTTGGTCGAAGGAGTCGTCGGAGGAGCTGAGGCCCGCCTCTTCCAGCAGCAGGGATAAGTGCTTGTGTTTCTTCTTCTGAGACTTCTGACTGGACAGCAGGGACGTCGGCGATGATGCGGTCCGCCTCTTCCTGGTCAGGCTGCCGTGGGAACGTGTCCCTGAGAGAGGGGGCCAGCCCCCTCGAGAAGAATTGTGCTCCTCTGAATCTGAGTCTGGTGAGGGGAAAGTGCGGTTAATGACTGACGAAACAAAGAGCCAGACACCATGAAGACTCGTGCTCGGCCTCAACATCAGTCTGAGAGCCCTGCGACCGTTACTCAAACTAAACCTGAAAAAAAAAAAAAAAGAATTTCCTACAGCTGAGCACTGTAGATTTTAACAAATGTAACTCACATGGGAGGAAATAGCACAATTGTTGGGGATTATTTTCAAAATAAACTACAGTGTGTATGTGTGTGTGTGTGTGTGTGTGTGTGTTCTTGGTAATCAAGGATCATGTCACCCAGTGATTTCAAAAGTTTTTGGACAACAATGGAGCTCTTTGGCACAGTGGAATAAGCTTTATCAGGCTTTGGACACACGCACGCACGCACGCACGCACACACATACAATTTGCTAGAAGGATCAGTTCACTGTTGGTCTCGTCAGGGATTGTTGACAATATGAAAAACACAGTTGACAAAATAATTGTAACTCAAGGTCCACTTTTCCATCTTTTTCTGGAAAACTATTAAGTGGACTTAAAGATTATTTTGTCAATCTACCCTTATTAGCCTTGTCTCTTAAATGCATCACCTGCACTTCAGTGTGAAAAATGTGAAAACATTTCTTAGACTTTCTTCTTTGGTAACATGACTTGGATAAATGGGTTATGTCTTGTCTCCAGGTACTCACTGTTCGAACAGCTGCTGAGCTCTGACCTCACAGGAGAGAACAGAGCAGTCTTCTTCTGACCTTTCACCTTCCGGATGGTCTCTGAAGCAGAAGCCTTGGCAGCCATCTTGTGCTTCCCTCCTTTGGTGGATGAGTGTATGCCGCGCTCCTTCATCCGACTTTCTGCTGACTTGCCCTTCGACTTGTCTAATTTGGAGCTGGAGGCGAGTTTGCGAGACGCGCCGAGAGAGCCGAGCTGAGAGAGCGAAAGCGCTCTGTCGAGGTCTGACGCCAGCTGCTCCTGCTCGCACACGTGGCCACGCTTCGCCTTCAACACCTGACAACACCACAAAGTCACCTAATGAGTAATCAGAGCAATGGCGAAACACTGCAGCCAAAACCAAAACACTGGGAGTGAAGCGGCCTACCTCCAGAGTATGACTGGTGGACGGCTCCTGGTCATTCCAGCTCTTCTTCTTCTTTTTCTTCTTTTTCATTTTCACTCCTCCACTTCCTGCCTCCATCTCCTCTTCTCTTGACATTCGGAACCTCTTCCTCTGTCCATCCCCAGCTTCAGAGTCCTCAGAGTATTGCACAGACCTACCCACCCTGAGACAATATTTGCTCTGTATGTATCGCGTAGAAAACCAAAAACCAAGAAACATTGGTAAAAACCTGAGATCTCACTCACTTTCCAGGCCTGCTGTCCAGTTTGGGAGGTGTAGTCAAGCGTTTCCTCTTCCTGGGTCGTCCTCTGCCCCGCCTGGTGAGACTGCGCCTCTCATCTTCCTGCTGCTGCCGCTCACTGACATATGCATAATTTGAGTTATAGGTGTGGGTTTGTCAGGGGTGGAGATGTGGGGACTTTGTTTAGCAGGTGTGTATCCATGTGTAGTAACAGCTGTGGTTGTATGTGGAGCTAACACTCACCGCTTGTCTCGGCGTCTCTGCAGCTTGCTCAGATCTCTCTGCTTCTCCTTGTACATCTTCTGCAGCTCAGCCAGGCGAACACGGTATTCCACTTCCACTGCGTCCAACATTTCCACAGACATTTTACTGTACAGCTGCAGGGAAGAGAGAAAAGTGTCAAGACGTTTCACAAACCGACATATTCTCATCTCTGGGTGATGGTCACATTTGTCTTACCGGCTCCTCCTTCCTCTGCCTCCAGCTGTACTTCTTGTCAGGGTCCAGCGTTCTGGGCAGATCGATGTGGGACTGTTTCTCAATGGCCTCCAATAAAATCTGTCTGCTTGCTTCCAGAAGACAGTCCAGACCCTCCAACGTCAGATCTGGAGGGGAAGCAGAGGATGTTGAAACATTATTGGTCCATTAGTATTAGACTTCATTCGTATCTTTTTACATTTCAACATTTCATTCTCCTACCTTTTCCCACCCCTCACTCTTTCATATCTGCTCACCTTGCTCCAGGCTGATGTGCTCCATCTCCTGCTGGGCCATTTGGCTCAGCAAGGCCATCCCCTCCAGTGCCACCATCTCCAGAGCACCAGCACTGCTGCAGTCTGCACCCACAGGGGGGGTTTTGATCTGCCGGATGAGTGTCGGTGCAGGTGGGCTGCTGGGGCGGGCCTGGGCCATCTCACTGGCTGCCAGCAGAGCGAGCATCCCTGCCATGGGGTCCTCGGGGCCGATGACCAGCGGGAGCGGTGAGGTGGAGGAGGGCGGAGGACAAGCCAGACTTTCAGTGACACTTTCTTCTTGACTGGGAGTGAGGGAGCTGATTGGAGTGTCCGGCTGCTCTTGTTCACACACAGCGCTGGAGCTTTGCTCTAGGGACGCACACATCTGAATGGATTCCTGGCTGTCTGAATCTGCAGTGATGCACGATGGATATCGTTCTGGATCTCGGACGACCTCTGGTTTAGGCTCGGTTTCTGCAAGCGGAGCAGGTGGGGGGTATGCTGCCTGACAGGAGTAAGATGATGCCTCCATTTTGATTTGCCCCCCTTCCCTCTCTTCCTCCGTGACTTCTTCAAGTCTTTCAGCTTGTTGCGGTGGAGGGCTGGGGACATACAGAGGTAGTGGTTGAGGCTTCGGCTTTGAGGCTTCCACAGGACCCTCTCTGTTCTGGCTGGCTCGCACAGGGCTGCAGCTCCGGCGAAGAGGACCCAGAGGCTCTGGTGTCATGTCAAGCTGAGGCTGTTCCACACCGGGTTCCTGCTTGAGAAAAGATCCCGTCTTCGATGGCTCTAGTTTCTGTGGTTTGATGTCGGAGTCCAGCAGCCTTGAATGCAGGTGGGCTGAAGGCAAAGGGGCAGCAGAGGCAGCAGAGCGGGAGAGGTGGGGTGGGACGACTTCTGTGTTTGCCCCTGTGGGTGCTGGGATGTGATAAGGGGCGTAAGGTGAGCCAAACGGGGCAGTGATAGACTGGTATGGGTAACCTGGAGGGAGATCTGTCGTAACAAGAACGCAAAAATACAGAAGTTACAGTCACTACAGTCACAGTGCACGGGTCAATAAATTAGCAACGTGACAGAGAGCTGATGAGCGAATGTTCAGTTGAGATTCCTCCAGACTCACCTGAGTAGATGCCCTGAAAGGATGCAGAGGCTGTCTTCTGTCCCCCTCTCTGCTCCCTCCGTCCCACCTCCCCCTCCTCGGCTGCCTCCTGTTTTGGCCGCCGTGGCGAGGGCGGGGGTGGAGAGGGCGAGGGGGGAGAAGGCGAGTGAGGCAGGGCTGTCGGTGTGTGAGACAACACTCTCTGCCCACCATCCTCTGACTTGAGGGTGGTCACCGGTGAGGGGAGCGGAGGCAGGGGCATGAGGGAGGAGGTAGACGGGGTTGGTGAGCGAGAGGGAGGAGGAGGTTTGCGGGGGTGCAGGACGGGTGAGGGAGACGGGGAAGATATGGAGGAAGGGCGAGGTTTGGGGTCGGCATTCCGCTTGTCTGCTTTGTCTTCCATGTCTGGCCGGTGCTCGCTGGCCTTTAGACGTTCCTGAAACATGTCAGAGGAGACGGCTTTGAACGTATGCTGTGATACACGATCGTATTTGTCTGTGGTTGGATTGTTTAGACTGTTTTCTTCTGCAGCTGCAGGATGTGTTATGTAAGTGGCTGTTTACTGAATGTGTTCTACAACTTTACTTTGCTGTGAAAATGTGTCAAGGGTGTGTATCATCTCAGGGTTGCATGAACCTCATACTGTAGTCATATTCTACATTTTTCTTATTATATAACCAGGATAGATGTGTTTGTTGCTGATCTGTGGTGTGTTTGTAAGGACACCAATATTATACACATGAATGTCTCATGCAGCTGCAGGACTGCTGTGCTTTATGTCTGCGTGCTTATTGGTCGGTGTGCATTGAACAACACTGAGTCCACTTACGACTAGCTGCGCATTCCTCTGCAGCTCCAGGACCTGCGCTGTGTGCTGCTGGATCATGAGTAGCTCCTGTTGCCGGAGCATCTGCTGCTGGG
The DNA here is from genome assembly GCF_051107435.1 of Chaetodon auriga. Lineage (NCBI taxonomy): Eukaryota > Metazoa > Chordata > Actinopteri > Chaetodontiformes > Chaetodontidae > Chaetodon > Chaetodon auriga. The sequence continues at coordinate 16,582,478 of NC_135089.1, read as the reverse complement.
AGAGGAGCTGGAGCTGGGCTGCGTGCTGCAGCGAGCTGCCTGTACCGTACACCCCCGACCACACCGGGGCTCCACGCTCCAGCACGTCACCTCCTGCAGAGCAATGGAGGAGGGTACAAGGAAGACAGACAACTTAAAAATCCATTTGAACTGAATCCTGTTGCTATTTCAACTAGCCCCTTACTTTTAGCTAAGTATTTCAACTGTTCACCATTAATCTCTGAATCTACTTTTAGCTAACTGTCCCGACTAATCTGCTCACTTGCAAAACTAGTTCTCTGCATCATGCATCCATACTTTAGATTTCTCATGTACATGACCACACACATACAGAGAGAGCGGCTTTCATACCGTAGTGTGGCAGGTGTTCAGTGGGGATGACTATTAGCTGTCCAGACTGTGGGTCCCTGGCAAACTGGTAGGGAGGTGGTATGGAGCCTGGCAGAGAGGGTGGGTAGCCTGGCTGGAGGGTCTGGTGGAGTGAGGAAGGACCCAGGCCTTAATGTGAGGGGAGCGGAACAAATTGGTGAAAAAGGAAAGGAAAAAATGTGAAAAATGTTAGACTGAGATCGAGAGAAGAGAGGAAAAAACATTCTCAGCCAAGTTAAGACTAACATTTACTCAGCGTCATTCTTCACCTGGTATTTATACACATATTGAAATTACATGAGCACGCACCCAGTTTAGCTGCGTTGGAGAGATTTTGTTTTTTTGCCCTCTGTGTCTAGACAGAGCTGGCCCTTGGGGAGCTCTGTGTACACATGTGGTGCCTGTTTCCATATTTTGAGATGTGTGTACACTCATAAGTATGTGAGTATGTGAATGTGTGTATCTCGATGCTGTTTGCTCAGGACGTTGGAGGAGCAGGAATGTCCTGCAAAGATCAGGAATGTCTGAGGAACTTGGCCCCCGGAGGCTGCTGCTGGAGGAGCCACTCGACAGACAGACAACACCTCCCTGTCCTGCTACACCACCCAGAAGAGGCTACACAGGCGCATGCAGAATTCTGCAAGCATGTCATGTGGTGGGTGTTGAACTGATTTTGACTCTTTAGTTTTTAGCACCATGTTGGATAACTCGTAGAAAATCACATAGAAAAAAGAAATGCATCAAATTGACACAACTGAGTTGAAGTTAAAACTTTTTTTTTAAAATCAAAATGGGTGCCGATTAATTTTCTCATTATCTACTAATCGAGTCATCACTTCAGCTCTAGAGTACATCTAAATCACTTTTATCCTGATATAAGTTGTAAAATTCTTGAAATCACTACATACATGCCTGACTTCAGCCATAATATAAAAAGGAGTTACAAGGAATGTTAAGAATTTTGGGGATCATCTAAACATGTGCTTGTAGGAGTTAGGGTCACATGTATGTCCACATACTGTACGGTGAGCTGGAGAGCCAGACTGGGGGGGCTCCAGGCCGGGGCATCCACGGGTGAGAGGTCAGAGTTGAGGGGTCAGGAGGCCATCGCCCCGCTCCGGCCAGGGCAGCCCCACCTGTCACCATAAGGTTGGGGGTCATGAGGCTGGGTGTCATCATACTAGGCGTCAGGCCGCTGGACAGCGGGGCAGGGTGCATCTGGGTAAACTCTGCCAGCTCCTTGGACTCTCTGGAAAGAAACAAGACCAAGTACTGAGTGTTTAGAGGTAGATTTCATGAGCAAAAAATGTATGCAAGTGAAAACTGAGCGCAGTTAACCTCTAACACTGTGTTCAGGTATGAGCTAATATGGATAAACTGGCACATCAGCCACGCCCCCTTACCTGAGCACCTTCTCCTGATCGCGCTCCAGCCGGCCGGCCAGCAGTCTGTCATCATGGTGACGAGCACGCTCCTCTCCCCGCTCCTCATCTGTGATGGTTTCAGGCAAAGAGGGGGAGAAAAGGATTAGATAAAGATGCTCAGTAGCTGCATCACTGAGGCTCCTTGAATGTTTAAGTCCTGATCCCACGTGTAATACATGTTAAAGAAAAAGATACGGGCTGTGAAGGAAGATACGCTGGATGGTTGAGAGCAATGCTGGAAAAATATGTGGTCAGGCGAGTAGAAATGAGTCACAGCAAGGTGACACTGGCTATATAACGGTGACACGAGACAGCATGTCAAAATGAAAGAAGAAGCTGAAAATGTGATGTTGGGCCACAGCCTGAACACAAAGAGCATGTGCACACTGCATACTGTACAAACACACACAAATGGAGTGACAGCTCTCACTCTGAGTGTCAGCTCTTATCAGTTATTAGTCTGGAGCCACAGGAGATGTGTGAACATGCCACTACTGCCTTACTATGCGTACACACACACACACACACACACACACACACACACACACAAAGTCTTAAACCCACCCTGCTTACTATCAGAGCCCACGGCAAAAGACAAGAGATGGAGAGCAAAAAAAAAAGAAGGAAAGCAGCAGAACTCAGCCAAGCAATCCAGAATAAACATGAGGATCTCCTCCTCGCTCTCTTTTCCCGTTAACCCTCTTCCATCCCATCCATGCAGACTGAAGGTCCCTGAGCAGCAGAGAGGTTTTTTACGAGTGTGCTGAACCCTTCAGTTCTGCTCTAGAAGTGTGTGCACGTGTGAGTGTGTGTGTGTGTGTGTGAGTGTGAGTGTGAGTGTGTGTAGCTCCTAAAAAGGGACAAGGGACTTTAACAAACCCTGACATGCTCCACAGGAAAGGTTTCAAGACTGTTACCAAGGTTACAGGGAGTCTGTCCCACATGCTATCCTCCCTGCATCAGAAAGCCAGCGATTAGCGCTGCACGCCCCCTCTTTCTCCCCGGTCCTCCATTGCTGGTCCTCCCTCCATCTCACACTCTCTTTTCACTTCTTTACTTCCCGACATACCTCTCTCTTCCCGTCTATCAACTTATCGATCTATGTCCATCTCTTATCGTTAGCCTATCCTTCTTCTTCTCCTCCTTCCTGCTTCCCTCCATCTACCCATCCATTCATCCATCTATTTGTGTAAATCCTCTGCTGTTTATTTAGAGCTCTTCTTAGCATGAGGGAGTGATGCTATTAGACCAATCCCTCTGCTCAAGCAAGGAAATGAATAAACGCCCCCAACAGGGACGAACGTGTGCATGCACACACGCACACACGTACGTACGCACACACACACACACACACACACACACACACACACACACACACACACACACACACACACACCCCAACAGTTTTTTTACGAATACATGCGATTCCTAATTCTCCATATACACTTGAGCACATGCACAAGTGCACAAACAAACAAATGCGCACAAACACACACGCACGCATGCGCGTGCACACACACACACAGTCTGTCACTCTCAAGACTGATCCATTGCTTAGCAACGCACCCATGGTCTTATTGTAATTCAAAGCTTGTTTTTAGCTTTTAGCTGCACTCTGTAATGACATGTTTAATGCAGAGAGGATGGAGGTGGGGTTGGAGCTGAAGAAAAGAGTGGAGAAAGAGCAGGGGGCCTGAGGTGGGACGAGGAGGGAGTGCCGCTACAAAGAGACTTTCTTGGATAGGAAGGAGGGGTGGGGAAGGAGAGAGACATTCAACCAAATGAAAAGAGCGACAGAGAGAGAGAGGGAGAGAGAGAGGGAGAGAGAGAGAGAGAGAGAGAGAGAGAGAGAGAGAGAGAGAGAGGAACTGTGGGAGGACAGAGAGAGGAAGAAGAGAGAGAAACAGAAACAAGGAGAAAGACAGAGATGGAGAGGGAGCTCTGTAGCTGAATGACCTTGACGTACAAGAATAGAGCGCTGTATGGCAAGAATTGCTATGCAGCGCAGAGAGCCAACACAGTTCCCAAAAAGGAGCCTTTCAACAAAATACAACCCATGACATAATTAGTAATTTGTGTGTGTGTGTGTGTGTGTGGTGGTGGTTTTTACCATTCCAATCACGTTACATGCATGAACACCTCAAAGTCAAATGGGGCTGAGGAAACATGACTTTGATCCGAAAGAAAATGAATCCTCCATTATTCATGGGAACCGAAATGAGGAATCATTTGCTCTCGGTTCATTTAACTAAGGGGATCTACGTTCCCCGCAGTGTGATTCTGAGAGGAGCCACAGTGGAGAAGAGTTGAAAGCAAAAGCAGCAGAAAATACATTAGAAAAATGTTTCAAATAAATGAAGTGCACTTGATTTAAGTTGCCAGAAACTATAAAATCTAAAATGACTTGTGTGATTGAGTGAATGTCACCACATGACTCCTGGCAAATATTTCAAACCTTCATCAAATTAAAACGGTGCGAGAGGTATGAAAAACTGTTCTTTTCATGAATGATCACAACAGAAGTGATTATTTTTCTGTTTCCTTTGAACCTCTACCATCATATCCTCTATCACATACAAGAAAGAAGAGTTTAGCAGAGAGTTAGCAGACTGCAGCACGGTGATGATGAGCCATTAGAAGCTGAGTTTTCTGGTTACCTTTAATAGCTGTTTGCAGCAGAGTTCTCTGTGTGTCTGAAGGTCCACTGGTCTGTTTACTGGTGCTCCCACTGTCTCTCTGCCGGGCCACAGCCACAGCAATGCCAACTGGAGGGTGGCGCACCTCCCCCTCCCCCTCCCGGCCAAACGAGCGGGCGCTGTCCGGTCGCTCCTGCTCCCTCTTCAGCTGGGGAGGCACCCTCAACGCCCCTGAAGAACCTGATCCAACCGATCCCCTTTCCCTGTCTCTTTCCCGCTCTCTTTCTTTTTCCCTCTCTCTTTCCCTTTCCCGCTCTTTCTCTTTTTCAATCTCCCTTTCTGCTTCTGCTTTAAACGCGATGTTACCCAGGCCCCCAAAGGGTCCTCTGCTGTCTGCAGGGTTCCTTGAGGACCCAGGAGCCTCAGCGGCAAAGTTTCCGCTGTATTTAATCAGACTCTGCATGGCCGAAACCTCCGTGGGATCCGAGCCCGCTCCCGCCCCTCGCTCTCCACCACCAGACCCTCCTGCCAATGACCCCCCAGGTCGGTAGAGCGCCGATGGGTCCAGGTAGCGTCTCTGGCTCCCCTCCTCACCTGCGTGACCATGTCCATGTTGGGAGGGATGTATCTGGGGGGAATGCCTGTGGGTGGAGTGTGTGTTGTTGCTGGGCCGGTGGGTTGTGTGAGGCGAATGGGATATTTGTGTGTGTGTCTGCTGGCTGTGGGGAGAGGAGAGTGTGTGTCCGTGTTGGGCTGCCAGGGCAGCCATGTGACTCGTGGCATAGTTTGCTAATGGGCTGATGGTATTCCACTTAGGCTCTGCCCCTGCCCGCTCTATGCCCAATCGGAGCGAGTGTTTGGGGATGTCCCTGGTTTCTGGGCTGAACCGTGATTGACTGGAGGAGTAAGATGCGTCCTGTCCTCGCTTACCAATGGAACCATTGGAACAAATGACAGAACCTTCCTCTCTTTGATTGCTTGAATCGCCAGACTGGGAGAGCCGAGGATGGTCCATCAAGCTCCTCTCAGGAAACCTGTAGCTCTCCCTCTCCCTGTTTCTGTCCCGCTCACGCTCTCTGTCTCGGTCTCTGTCTCGCTCTCGTTCCCTTTCTCTGTCTCTGTGTCTGTCACCATGTTTGTTATCGCGGGCCTGCGAGGCGATCTGGATGGGCCCGATCCGCTCGTCGTAAACCTCCACAGAAGGCACATATGTCGGCGCGCTGACTCGCTGCTCTCTGATAGGCTCTCTGGGCATGGAGGGGTGGGGCGGGCCAGCGGCGGAGGGCTGAAGCACAGGAGGATGGGCGTAGGAGATGTGGAGGGTACCAGCCGACGCAGCCACAGCATCGTTCCTCTTTTGTCTGTCTGAGTGAGAGTTTGAGTTATTTGAGTTTGCGTGAGAGTTGTGGCTGTGGTGGGGCCGAGAGCCCCCCTCGTCATCCCGACCAAGTCTATCTGTTTCTGTTCCATGAAACCTGCTCCCGCCCCCACCCGAAGGGAAGGAGGGCCGTGGAGGCGAGGGCCTGGATCTGGGCTCCGCTGTGGAAGGTTGGGAGTGTGACTTGTGCTGGTGGTGGTGAGGGTGGTAGGACCAAATATCTCTCTCCGTGTCCCGGTCCCTTTCTCTCTCTCGCTCCCGGTCACCGCTCCTCGCCCTGCGGTCCTCCTCACTCCTCCCGTCCTGTGTCAGGTCCACCACGCTGTGCGGCCTCTGCTCCTCTCTCGACCGCTCTCGTTCTCTCTCCCTCTCTCTCTCCCTCTCCCCCCGGTACTGCCGGTCCCTAACCCCATCCCGGGACGTCCTCTGAGGGGGTGTGGAACTGGACGGGGTGGTCGAGGGAGCAGACGGTGGGTGGAGAGGCAACTGGCTCAAGGAGGCTGGCAGGTAAAAGCCCTCTACAAGACACAAATCATGACATGTGAGTTTAAATGCACAAGCACCACTATGAGAACACAGACTGGATACAGAGTAGAACAGCACAACACAGCACGCAGGCATGAGGTCAGCATGATAAATATTTAAACGTCGACTGTAACAGTTACACAGACCTACATTAGATCTGCAGCAGCCACATTCAGGAGGAGCGCATGCACTACACAGTACACTAAAAATGGTCCCCCTAACAGCCGTATGTTGCCCATTTCATGCTGGAGGTTTGGCCCAGTTCCACAACAAACTAACACGCCTTCCCACTAAATGAAAAAGCTTGACACAAAACCTACATCCGCTCGTGCATCACAGGAGAGGAGAGAATGTGTTCACTAAATTCAGCCGCCTGTCTCCATGAATATTGTCGGTGACAGCAACTGACCTTTATGTGAGTCGTAGAGAGGGTGCTGGGAGAGCGAGGGAGGATCCAGGTGGCCCAGGGACAGATAGGGGCTGGAGTACAGGCTGCTTGGCAGAGGAGGGTAACCTGTCGACAAACACAAAACATGTCACACAGTGCAGTTTACACCTAACTGGAAGTTAACTTCTTCTCCAGCTCAGTCATGTTATTATCATGGCTTCCATTTACTGAACAGGGCCTGGAAATGTGTTGCACAAGGATTTAAAAGGCGCCTCTGCTGCCAAGCAACAAACAGAATACTACTCCTTTACATCTAGAGCTGCAATGAGTAAACTCGCAGAAAATTAACCAGCAACTACTTTGAAAATCAGCTTCTCGAGTGTAAGGATTTGCTTCTTCTCTGTTCTTTTCTGTCTCTGCGGGTTAATCGATAATGAAAATAATCCTTAATTGCAGCCCTACATTCATCCACCTGAAGTTAATGTGTCATATCAACATGACTGTAAACAGTGGATGAGGTTGGATTGCAGATTGTTTCATCATTTTCAGTCAGGCATGCCGTGGTCTGATTTAATGATCTGCCTCAGAAGAAGGAGTGAGAGGCGCTGCTCAGCAAGCTGACTCAGTAGCACAGAGAGGCCAACGGCGGCAGAGAGAGGCAGCGAGCAGAGCAAGAAGCTTTTCATATCTGAACCAGATTTAGTGATGAACGGTGGAAAGACTAACCGAGGTGGCTTTAGTGAGCTCTGTTTTGTTTCTGTCGTGTTTGAATGAAGTGTGTTTTACAACGAGTGAACAATGCAACTAAGCTTGTCTTAAGTCAGTGAAAGAGAGAAATATGTGTCAGAGTATTTCCTCTTTTGACATTTTGTGGGTTTATTTGTTCATTTATTAGACTAACAAAGACACAGTGAACTCTCTGCTCGCCCACACCTGTGTGAATATGTTGGCCAGAAAACTCTAAGTTGTGATTAAACTGTTTTAGAGGCGATGATTCAAGTTATTAAAATAGCTGCCAATTAATTTTCTATCAAAGGACTAACGGATTAATTATTAATCGATTTGTAGTCTCAGCTCTAATTCATGCTAGTCTACATATCCGAGCGCATATACTCCACATTGCCCCACTTTTAAATCACATTAAACTTTGTACGGCGACAGTCAGAGCCGACCCTGCGTCACCTGATTGGTTTTGTTCAGGAGGTCAGCTTGAAGTTGATGTTGGCCGAGAGTCTGCCCGACAGCCAGCTGCTGCTCTCAGAGACCAGATCTTAATATAGTCAAAGCCTTGCGCCTGGTGTAATGCTCTGAATGTCTGTGTTAGGGCTGAGCTGGCTCTGACGCTGGCTGGCGTCAGTATGTTAGGCCACATGTAATAAAAGAAAAGAAAGAAAAAACGACTGCCACCCAGAGAGGGTGACATTCCCTGTTCCCACACTCCGGACATTCTGGGATATCAAAGACGTCGCTGCCATTCCAGCATGAAGTGCCAGGGAGGAGAGCCCAAGTATAAATCTGTCTCCTCTCTCCGTTTTGAGAGGCAGAAATGGAGAAGCCAGAGGGGGCGGGCGGTGGGGGTGTCAGCAGTTAGAGGAAGGCACAAGGGGACCGAAATATAAGAGGAACGACACGAGGAGAGTAAAGGAATGCAGGATGGGTTTCTTGCAAAGCTTCCTTTAACCACAGCTAACAGCTAACCTTGATCTCCGACAGCTTTGATACAAGGTTCCTGTGCAGCCACGGCGCATCCCGAGCATATCCAAAGTCTGCTTCTTAGCTGCCGCTCGGAAACGTCTCCAGCTTTTAGTAACTTCAGCTGCTTTGAAAGCCAGCCACCACGTATTAAGAGTCTTCATAGGCCGTGAAGATTTCTATTCATATCAGAGCGTGTGGATTCTGTAGCTTCTTTAGCCAGCAGGAGGTTTTCGCTTCCTGAGCTTCACATACTGCAGCCTCAATTCAGGCTCAACTTTAAGTCAAGCGTCAAAAGTCCATCCATACTTTATCCCTTCTTTGGCTGAATATAAAGTCAAACAGGGTGTGTGTTGGCTGGGCTGACACACAGAGCAGACGGGCCAGTAACCGACTTGTCTTTTTAAAATTATCGTTTTAAAAAGGTAGAATCCTTTATAGTTTCACAAGATCAAACCCTGTTTTTCTGCAATAGCCATTTAATGTGCTTACATTCTGTAATTTCCTGAAATATAGCAGCTTTAACTTTAACACGGGGGATTCACAGGAAACAAGGCATGCGCGTAATCAAGGGTTGATGGAATAGTTATATATATATATATATATATATATATATATATATATATATATATAAATAAACACACATAAAAGCCAGCAGTCGTTTATCTTAACAGAGCTCAGCATTAAGACTGGAAACAAGGGGAACTGAAGAGCCTGGCTCTGTGTGAAGGCAACAAAATGCACCTCTAAAAGTCACTATCTAACACATTATATCTTGTTGTTTCTGTACAAAAACTTTTATGGTTTTATGGCTCTGAGTGGTTTCCAGGGAAGCAGCAGAAGTTACTGCTCAGACTATTACCCACAACCGCAGGTGCAATCACATGCCAGTGCTGCCCCCCTGAACCACCCCTGAGGAGAGTAAGCTCAAGGCAAAATATTAAAACACTAATGACACACACCATCTGATTTGCCATGGAAAAACACTGAACAAGATCTGTGTCACGCAGGCGATGCAATCAGTTTTTAAGTGAATCCTAAATACAATCCGTTTGTCCTTCTCCCTTTACCTTGCCAAAACGGGATACGTTTCCCCCTATCTGACCTTCTACTCCTGTGAGATTTGATAAGGAGACACGAAAGGACAGGAAGGAATGAAGAGGGTTCAGAGATTCAATCACTTACTGAGCAGGGCTTAAGAAGAGAGTGAGAGGACAGAGAGGTCCACAGAGAGGACAGAAACACAGTAAAACTGTGTTCATGAGCTAGGTTAGGGGTGAAATGTGGTGGATAAATGGGGCAAGAGAACTAGAGAAAAAAAGACAAAGAGACAAAGTTTATACTGGACAGGAAGCTCAAAAAAAGAACAACAGAGAGGAAGATAGATTACAGTAAAGCATGACAGGCAAAAGTAAGAGACAGGTGGAGGACAGAGGAAACAAGACACATATAGGACAGAGCCAAAAGCACAGATACCCGCAGAGAGACAGAAATGGAACAGGATCCCACTGGTGTAAGCAATGAGAAAGAGAGGAACAAGCCTCCTGGGCTTTGGACAAGAGCTCACTGTGACAAATGCCATGAAAATGCGATGTCGCCTGTCTCGAAGCATTTGAATTATGCACCGAGGCAGAAAAGGAGGAGAGAACCAGAAAAAGAGAGAGAGAAGAGAGAGAAGAGAGAGAGAGAGAGAGAGAGAGAGAGAGAGAGAGAGAGAGAGAGGGAAATGCAAGTATTTGTTGAGGCGAATGGTGTTTTACCTTCGTGAGCATGTGATGCCCACAGCTGAGCCATCTGCAGACTGCTGGGATTGGCCGACCTGTATGCAGTGTCAGAGGTCAAGGGGGAGGGGCCTGCATAAGCGGAGAGGAAGGGACTGGAGCCTGCCGGGAAGGCTTCACCTGGGAAAAAGCAAGAAGGCAGTCAGTCACCCTCGTAACCACAAGAACCAAACCAATAAACGATAAGGACAATCGATTTATGCTGTCACTTTGGTACGTGTGTGTGTGTTTTTGGGTGTGTGTGGTGCACAATCAATACATGCTGACGGTTCTATGCTCAAGCAGGCTGTTGTAATCACATTATTACCGAGCCACCGTGCACTCTGTTTCCACAAGATAGACCACAGACAAGAGCGCACGCAGAAGAAAAGGACAGTTAATGTAACCGCCAGCTCGAAACCACAATCATCACAGTGGGAGTGAACCATGTGGGGCTATCATGAGGGTCCTCTCTCTTCTGGGAAACGGTGATTGGATGAGGCATTACGGGAGCTGTGTGCTGCTGGATCAGATCATCACATTCACTCTCTTGATAGAAATCACGAGATCCGTCACTGTGCAGGGGTTTTATCTTTGGAGTTCCCCTTACAGAATTTGGTTATCTCTGATCTAATTTGAGGGCCAAAAAATGATTCTCGCCTATAAAATCACTTTGTTATCTTCTGTGTGGTACCTCCAATAAACAAATATTTGATTTTAAATATACCAAAACAAAAAATAAAAAATAAAAAAATCATCACATTCCCAACATATTTTCTAACAGTAGGTTGGTTTAGTACCTAATATAAAAGAGTACTGTCTCTTCAACAAATGGATTCATGTTTCCTGTTTTGTAAAAGCTGCTGTGTGAAATCAAGACACAGGGTCTGATTTAACTACTGATGCAGAGCGAGGCTGAGCGTAGCCTCATTCCTGACCTCAGCACTGCACTCATTAGAGTTTTCTCAATTAATCATCGGGTCTATGAAATGTCAAAAAATAGCCAAAGAATGACAATCGTAACTTCCCAGAGCCAGAGGTGACTTCCTCAAGTGTCTTGTTTTGTCTGACCAAAAGTTTAAAACCGAAAGCTGCTGTTTACAATGACATGTGAGGAAAATCCTCCCATTTGAGAAACTCAAACCAAGCAAAGTGTGTGTGAAGTTTTCACTATTTCTGCTTGAATGAAACTATTAATCGAGACAGTTGCAGATAACTTTTTTGTCAACTGACTGATTCATTGTTTCCGTTCTACTTACTTTACTGTTACATTGTACGTTACTCCACGATTCAGTTACATGGCATTCACTATGTAAACTTTGAGGGAGAAATAAAAACTGTATTTTATTTGCTGTTACACGGCAGCAGGTCATCATGTCGTCATACTATTGACTATTGAAGGACAGAAAGCTCAATGAAACATATTTGTCCCATGGCAGTATGCACTGTATATACAGTAAACATCAAAGTTTCTATTCGTTTCTGATTCACATCCCTCCATCACGTGAGGGTTGGTTCACACCACCTTCTACATTACAATACCAGCCCAAAGCCTCAATCTGACTCTGATATTGGCTTCAACGTACAAAAAAAGACCACCAGTCGACCATCGATTTAAAATTGCAGTGCAGGACTTTTACATATAAATGTCAATTACATTCAAGCCCCGTAAGTGAGTTCACACAATGCTGAATCAGCCAATCACCAGCAGGCAAATCTCTCTGGAGTTAAGTCTGATGGCTCTGGCAACATTCCCACAGTGGTGCACTGCTGGTGGCGTGTTTTACGTCAACCACGAATGATTGGTTTGCTAGAGCTGACGGGGGAGCAGCCGCAGTGATGGTGTAGTCTGCAGCACCTATATATGGTGGAGTATGGCATCAGAAGCACGCTGACAGTGTTTGTGTAACTACTCTCACTGTCAGAATGGGGCGATACGCTTAATTTGAACAAACAATCTATTGTACACACAGCGGCAGTGTGTGTACACACACGCTGACGTCACACACTTACCATAAAAACCAGCTCCATCACGGCAAACATCAACATAGTAAACCTCGTAAACACTTTCATATCTCAACATGATGCAGTTATCGATCGCCTTTATTACACTTGTTTTTATTAGACTCCACTCCCTGCATGTGAGCAATCTAACCATTAGTAAACTTTGAACCCTTGAACCATTACTGCCTCTTCCAATCACAACCGCCTAAGAGATGGGAGAGGTTTTATGTTTTGCTGAGGTTTGCCCCCACCCAGCCCATTACTGAATGCACTGCACAGCCATTATCCTGATAAAACTAACCATGTGTGTAGGGGAAAGGGTGCTGCCTGTATATGGGTGAGGGGGAAGGGACTGAGTGTGTGTGTGTGTTTCTCTATTAGTCCTGTGGGAATCTGAGAGACATGCTGTGCTCGCTGAGTTTCCCCTGCATCTAAATCTGTACATTAAAACCGCCGTCCGTCAGCACCGCCTGTATGCACATGCAGGCACGCGCGCGCACACACGCGCACACACACACACACACACACACACACACACACACACACACACACACAGTACATTTTAAATCAATAGCAAATGCAGCTTTCCAATTAATCACAAACGAAGGCGTTTCCACATGCACATACATACAGGAGTAATGCAGTGTGCCTTTATTCTCTGCTCTGTGTAGGCGGATGCCTCCACACTCAGACCTATCATACTTCTTAAAGTCTCTCCATGTTTGCGTGTGTGTGCTGCATGTGTGCATGCTTGGGGGTCTCAGTGCTTGTAGCTTAAGTGGCTGCACTGCATCGCTGTAGGACCGCTGACATGTGCAAACAGTTCTGTGTGGGCTTGCACCAATGCCCTTCGAGTGAGACACACTGTAGGACCTTCAAATACACACACAAACACACGTGTAAAAACACAGACTTACAAACGTAAGCACATATGAATCCACACGGATCCTGGGAACACACTAGTATGCCAAGATGCACAACCGGCCACACGCACACGCAACCTGTGATTAACTTTCAGTTAGATTCAGTACATTAACTCTGCTGGAAAACCCCTCGTCCTGTGTGGAGCACTGAAGAGCAGCGTAACTAAGAGCTTTTACCTCCAAAAAGAGACAACTTACAGACCCATCTATTATTCATTACAGCAGAGACAAATTCACACACTCACTCACTCACTCACTCACTACTGTCTTGTTTTTTACATGTATATTTGACCAGGGTCAGCTTCCTGTGACTCCTTCACAATAAAGGCCACCCTGCATCTTGCCAGTTGAATGCTGTAGCAGGAGGTGTTTGCCTTGCATTAGCAATAACTTCATAGAGCTCTGATGTGACTGTAGGAGAGTAAACAGTGAGGCTGACATCAGCGAGACAGAATTACACACAATGACAGCGGATTACGTGCTGCATCGTTTGCATGTGAAGGACACTGAAATGCAGTGCAGGAATGGTGGACTCTGCCAGTAACAATAAAAACTTCTATAAAGAGGTAATTACAGCATGTAAACATATTGAATGGCTATTGCAGAAAAAATGCCACCATAAACAGTAGAAAAAAACTGGCTTTAACTCCACTGAAATGTTAATGACTATGCCTTCAAGTTAATAAACCATTAAAAAAACTCAGGTCTGACTAAAGATCGCTGATGATAGATGCTTTTATGGACATCGGATGAGAAAGTCAAACATTTCTTTATCTACTGACCATTAAAACCAACATTTTGTTTCCTGTTTTTTAAGTATCATTGTTTTTTCTTGTTTTTAGCGTGACTGTAAAAAGTGATCTGCCATTTGTTACTTGTGAAATAAAGCCCGTTTCGACCACCACCACCTCTCCATTTCTCACTCCAGTGTGTATCAGGGTATGAGCCAACAATGGTGTTTGAACAAGTTATCCTCACCTATAACCCACTTTTTAATTGTTACCTGGTGTGGGTGTGTGTGCGCGTGAGTGAGAGAACAAAACGTAGACATACCCCCTCGATGAACATACACACACAGAATACATTCACAACCACCACCTGTCGAGGATGTTAAGGTCCTGGTAGGATGTCAACAGTTTCCATTCCTTCAGGCCAAACACCAGGGTCTCTCTAACATACACATACACACACACACACACACACACACACACACACACACACGAACACAAACACAAACACAAACACACACACACACACACACACACACACACACACGTCAAGAGCCGCAGATGCCCCACTAGAGTATGGATCAATCTCTGCATCACAGCCGCCTACAGGCCTTTTATCCATGTGTGCAGAGTACACACAGAGAGACACACACACAGTCCACGGTTACGCTTCGTGCCAGTGATCGGGAAAAAAAATACAATCCCAAATTCCCTTTTCCCCTTCCTGAACAGTCTGAGGGAGGAGGGAGAGGGAGGGGTAGAACCAGGGAAAACATTTGCGCTCCTCGTTCCAGAAACAACATCCAAATGGTAGCTGAGAGGGAAATGTTTCTTTAAATGTTTTGGAATTACTCTTTCATTACCTCCCTCTCTCTTTCTCGCAGCCCTTTCCTTCCTTCCTCTCTCTCTCTCTCTCTCTCCCTTCACAACTCCATCCCGTCTTCCCACCCCGGACACATACACACACATGCAAACACTTTGGCTCCCACTTCACAAGACAGTTAGTTTGCCATATTGGGATAAGCAAGTTGCCAAGAAACATGCTCTCTGACTCCCCAACACGTTCTGAGCCTCCATTTTCAGATCCTCGTAAGAAGTGTTATCTCCATATCAGAGAGGAGAAGGCCTGCTGGAGATCAATTCTGATAGAGACACCGCTGCAAATCTGACACACACACCCGCCCACACACACACACACACAATGAAAATCAGTGAAATCAAACTCAAGAACAGTCTTGATATTGCAAATCAATCTAAAATGGACTGAAACACAACAGGATCCAAAACAACAATACTGGAACAAAAGCACAAAAATACAAGCAAAAAATCTCTGGTAGAAAAGTCTGCCACAAACACACACACACACACACAGAGACATACATACATACAGACATACATATATATACACACACACACAAACACACACACACACACACACACACACACACACACACACACACAGACACTCTCTGTGAACCCATCTGTTACCCATCAGTGGTATTCAGATCAGGGTTAGCTGGGGGGAGGAGGGGGGTCTCTATTGATCTCTGGGTTTTATTCCCTGCAAGAAAAAAAGAAAAAGAGGGGGAAAAAAATCCAAACAGTAAAATTCTGTCGCGCTCTCTCTGCCATAGCTAACTGGCACACTGACACTGGTAACCATTAATCCTGACTGGGAAGCAGAAACACACACACACACACACACACACACACACACACACACACACACACACACACACACACACGATGTGCTGAATTTTCATACATGTCTGGCAACGCATATCGGTGTATGTGTGTGTGTGTGTGTGTGTGTGTGTGTGTGTGTGTGTGTGTGTGTGTGTGCACGCGCTCATTCAGGCTGTGAGTGTGTGGTTTAAAGTTTCAGTGAGGAACGTCTGCTCCGTGACAAGTTCAAATCACAACATGCCAAACTTTAGCTTTGCAAACCGCGCTGCAATGTGTTAACATCCAACGTGTCTCGAGGGGCGTCACGATTCTCCAAACGGACCACTGGATTAAACGTCGTCTTCACACGGGGGTGGCTCGATAGCCGAAGCCATCGTTAAACCATCGAGTTTTTATTTGTGATGACAAATCTCACTGACAAATTATTTTCAGAAAAAGGTATCGAGTGTGATATAGCCACCTTTTATTTACAACACAAAGGTCATTAGGTCAAATTTAAATCATTTACTACAAACGTAATAACAACGACTTATTTCAACAAACTAAACAGAAAGTCACTGGGTGGTAGAGGGTACTTTACAACAACAGCTGGAGTTTCCTCACAGCATGCGAGTGTGTAGCACAGCAGTGTGTGTGTGTGTGTGTGTGTGTGTGTGTGTGTGTGTGTGTAGCATAGCCTACAAACTGTACTTTGTTGTTGACATAACTTGCGGGGAAGTCATGTTGCCACACTGCTGACTTCAGGAGGATTTTTTGGTTCTATTTCTCCATCATCTCTGACTCCAGAGGTGGGTCAGATACGCTGTGTCGTTTTGAAGTGTTTTTTTTTAATATTAATATTAATTTTTCTTCGGACAGAGCAAAATACTGAGAGAACAGCTGATCCTGCTTTGGATTTTGATGATGAGAACTGAAAACTCATTTTAATCAATTTTCAATTTAGAAAGGTGAAAGTGCTCGTCTCTATATTATTGTTTGTTGGTAAACAGATTACACAATGAATATGCAAAGGAGACACGTTTGCAAAAACCTACTTTCTGTGCTGATGTCCAAAACGAAGATATACTGCATAGCCACTAGTTCAGACATGGAAGGAATGCTCCAATCAAACCATCCACAAGGCTGCATGAATAATGGAAAATGTCAACGAACTTCTCAACCAGTTTTATGTGACTATCATTATCTAATGCTGAAAATCTCTTGGTAATAAAGATTTATGTGGAAATAAAATATATATTGTCTTCACTCCCACAAATGAGCTGCACATCATCTCTGTTATGAAACAAGTGGTGTATATTTTTATTCTCGGAATAACTTAAGCCAAAACCAAACTATCATCCTTTGCTACTGGGGACATTTGCATGGATAATTGTAGGATTGTTCTTTAGTTGTTCTTGTTTAGATGTTCTTTAGTTGCATGTTTTAATGGTGTATTAAAGCCAGACTATGACGAGTGAAATTAGCGTTAGAGTTTAGTTTACGAACAACTGGTTGACAGAGAGATGTAGAGAAGTTTGCATATTCTGGACTGAAACAAGCTTGTGCCAAAGCATTGTTAAAATGGTTATGGTAACCTGGTCGCTACACTCAGCATCCATTCAAAACCTAAATTTTAACAGGTCTTCTCACAGCAGGCAGCAGGAAAGGTGTTACTACTAACATTAATGACTGCTCTGTACTATTCAGAAGTCCAAGATACGCCATGGTGACAGTGACCCAGCATGCACAACACCAGGAGCCTGAAACTGAAGCAGCTAAATGGAATCCAGCCATCTCAATTCAAACCCAGCCAATACAAGAGCAGTGTGCCACACAGCAGTCAGTTTACTGACCTCAACCAAATGACAGAAAGGACACAAAGTTAGTGTCTTTTCTTTTCTTGCTATTTGAAACTTGCTCCAGTGGTTGGATAGAAACGAACCTCCTGTGTGTGTGTGTGTGTGTGTGTGTGTGTGTGTGTGTGTGTGTGTGTGTGTCTCTCTCTCTCTCTCTCTCGCGGTGCCATGCTGCTGCACTCTGAAATCTCCTGTGAAGACGGCAGGTGTTATTTTGACACAGTCCTCCATACCAGCAAATGGAAACACACTCACAACAGGCGACGCACAATCATGCAGTGTCACGCACAGACTGAATGGCATGCACAGTGGCATGGCAACACAGATGCAATGAAACACACACACAGACACGCACACATTCAAGAGCAGTCAAGAAGTACAATGGCAGCGCAGGGTGGGTCGGACTTTTGGTGGTGACGCTGCTGGTGCAGAGTAAAAATGACAGCAAGGACGCAGGAAGTGTGTCATTTGTTCAACTTTAGATTTATCAGTCAAATCTAAGGATGCTTTAAAAATAAATGTCAGGTGTCAAATAGTCAAATGTGCAGCTTGTCTCAGTGGCCCAACTGGTTGAAGCACGTAGTTAACAAGCAGTCACATTTCTCACATCCCTCACATGTCACTACATATTTTGAATTTTAACCAAGTACGCCTGGAGGAATATTATAAACCTGATGCAATGGACCACGTAAAAACTCAACATGCAGCCAAACAGACAGACATAACGCAGTGTGTGACCTTTGTGTGTTGTTTGAGTTAAAGGGAGGGTTCTGGCAGAGCGCGCGACTTACCTAATGCTTTTGGTATTTCGACATGCTACGGCACGCTCGTTTTCTGTCTCTCACACACACACACACACACACACACACACACACACACAGGTCTATCACTCTTGTGTTTGACAGCTCTGTGTGTGCGTGTGTGTGTGTCTCTGTGTCGTTTGTCTGCCTCTGACAGGTTTATTGTAGCAGGGCAGCAGTGCCTTGTGCTTTCTCTTAAGGAGCCCGTTTTCTCTCCTGAAGGATTCAATTAATCTGAGAGGGGATGTGTCCAAGCCATATCACACACACACACACACACACACGTATGCAGGGGTCTGCGTCTTGAATACATATAAACACACACTCACCACATTAATTTTAACGTAAACAGACACACTAACCAAGTGGCGTGGAAGACAAATTGGTATTGGCTGAGACAACCCTGTCCTACTGCGTGAATTACACTTATACTCCTGTGTGTGTGTGTGTGTGTGTGTGTGTGTGCGTGTGCCTGAGAGAGGGAACATCTGAAGGGCTACCACATTTATCCAACCGTGTTTGAATGTGTTGTGGTCAGGAGAAATCTCTTTCTTTCTCTCTGCTGAGAGTCCCGGGGGGAAACCCTGGCTCTAACTGCACTAAGCACAATCACATGCTCCCATTCTCATACACAAGAGCTCAATCCTCTCATCTACACCGTTTCTCCCTCACACATGCGCGCGCACGTACACGCACACACACACACCAGCCTCAGCTCTTATCCCTCGAAAACAAAACACCGCTTTCCACTTTAGTTTTCTGTTCCCATTTGTCTATGACCGTTTTCATCTCCATCTATTGACTTCCCTTCACTGTGCCCGCTACAACACCTACATTTGCGTCTTACTCCTATCTTCTGCTACTCCCTAGTGGAAGTGTGTGTGTGTGTGTGTGTGTGTGTGAGAGAGAGAGAGAGCGAGAGAGAGAGAGAGAGACAGACAGGGGGAAAAAGGGCAGAAAAGTTGCTGTTTCAGACCTGTTACCCTTTGAGTCTCACAGATGAGGGACGTCGCCCTGATCGTCATTTTCACCTCATTAGACAAGCATTTGTTCCAAACTGTATTCCTGTAAGGTCATTCTATACAGTTAAAGTATTCATCAACAACAATGGCCAATTGAAATAACACAACAGAGATTCAACCTACGCCCAGTTTAAGCATGCTTCTACAATTTCTACTGCTGTTTACACCCACTGGTGTACAGGAAGAGAGGTGCTTTATGCATCCCACAGCGGCAGAAACGTAGTTTGTTTAAAACAAGAACCGAGTAATCGACTGGTCAAAATCCAAAGAAAAAGATGTCACACAGCATGTGATTGTGAAGTAATCTCTGGGAAATGCAGCGTAAAAGGAGCACTTAGCACAAAAAAATGTTGCTCAAGTGGATAAAAATCTTTGACTTCTTCACCTGCACAGCCACACGCATAATCTTGATTAAGGATACGGATCCCTCAAAATAAAATAATCTGCAGCCACGTCAACCTTTCACGGTACAGTCTTTCTGGCATTGTCTACTTGGTGCAGTCACACTCCAGCAGGTCCTACCTCTGCTGCTTTCGGATGCGAGGAGGAAGGGAAGAGGACAGATGGCCTCGATCTGGTGATGGAGGTTCCCGCAGACCTCCAGTAGACAGAGGACCATTTACAGCCATTTTACATGTATAAACAGCGACTAAAAGACCATATCATGTTTAGACAGAGCCTGTGTGGATGAGTAGGTACAGGTTAGGAAGCTGGAAACAATGTCTGCGCAAAACCCCTCTTCTTGCGTAACAGTGAAGGCTACAAATGTCAACAAACTATATGTATCTCTCTCCCTCTCGGTCACCTCCAGCTGTGAACTTAGGTGAGACACCCTAGATCCATTCAGTCAGGTGGAAATCCTATTAAAACTGAACTAAAATAAGGGAGACTCCTGGGAAATAAGGATGTGTTGGCAGCTATAAACAGTCAACTCTGCTGTCAGAAGGTCAGCCAGAAACAACAGCACAAAAGAAATGTGTGGAAACACGTGTAAACAGAAAGAGTAGCGGGGCGACCTTGGCTCCTCTGATCGCACACTGGGTGTTTGAGAGCTGGATTCACGCTGTTTATTGCAATTAAACAAGAGCATCATGAACATTCGCAATTACCGGGCAATTATCACGTAACAGGGGCTGTGTGGCGTTATTCCGAGCATGGGAGTGAGATCTCAGTCAGGTTTGGTAAAAGTGATGTGTGGGGATTCGATATCAAGGAGTGCCGTAAAGCTAAATGATCTGCATCGCACAGTGGTGCGTTTTAGTGGGTGGAGGCTGAGAGTGTGCGTAGGGGAGATGAGAGTCAGAGAGTGAGAAGGTCAGCGTGTGGGCAGAATAAAATGCATCCCATTTTAAAGGAGCGTTTAAACTGCCAATCTGGGCTGGAACCGTGCTTGGGTCAATTCCACTTCAGACCCCCCCCCCCCCCCCCCCTTTGGCTACACATCAACATCAAGCTGTTCCACACAAGCAAATCCGCACACACACACCCACACCGCAAGCAGTTTTCAGCTCGTTTCAGAACCACAGGAGGGGACATCATCCCAGCTGAAATTCACTGTGGCTCCTACAAAAGACACATTTAACCAGAAATGATATTTGCACGGTTTATAGTAAATCCACACGTGCGATCGTTCCACCTGAAAACATTTCCCTGTTATCCCAGAGCCGCAAAATCAGTTCAACTAGCTGCAATAAAACTGCGCCCTGGCACATCTCTTTGCCGAGATGCACCCATCAATCATCCTCACGCTCCCTGCTGCGAGTTGATTTCATCTCTGACAGCTTTTCATGAGCGTGTGTGAGTGGAGTGTGTGGGCTCTGCCGGTGTGTCAAATTAACGCTTCATCAGAGCCCTGCCCTGGGAGCGCTGCCTCACTTTACCAGACCTCTAGTACCTTATTGCGCTCCAAATGACAAGTGCTGCATTGAACCCACGCTCCGCGATTGGGAAGGGGGAAACACAGCTTAACTGGAATATTATTATCTGTGGGCTTTAGCTCTGAAGAGAAACCAGAGGAACTGTAATTGTATATCTCTGTCTGCAGCTACATGACTTCAGGGGGATGTAAGTAACTCGATGAGAGCTGTGTCAGACTTTCCATTTTCCAAAAGACACAGCAGACCCATATTTCCTACACATGCAAGTTTGAATCTAGATGACAGCGCTCTGACTCTCCCTTTGACTGACCACAAAACTGTATGCAAACATGTCATGTTATCTTTTGCTAAATGTTTTTTCAAGCTTTCATTACAAATAGCAAGCGCATACATCAATGTGCAGGCAGTGACAGTAAAGGGAAAATCGCCAGCTCAGCGAGGAACAACGTATACTGTAGATGTTCAACGGAATACAGTTGGGTAATGCAGGAACACACGCACATCAACATGATGTAAGCAATCACACTGGGTTCGCTTCAACTTCAAAACCCTCTATTTAATGGTCAAGCACATCTAAACCATCCAGTTTCCAACCACCGTGTGCTCATTTCAGTGCGCACCACCCACCCCCACTCCCGCCCCCACCCCACAGATTCCTCAATGTACTTGAAACAGCAGCGGGGATGTCCAACAGACTTGGTACAAATGCAGGAAAAAAAAGCAGCATCAGCCATTTGCCAAATGTTCCAGGAGAGTGGCTTTTATTCCAGATACTGGAGGGCTGAACCACGGCCATTCTTCACTCACACAAACACTCCAACAAATTCCCCCAACAGGGGAAGAAGTGGTCTGTCATCCCTTACAGGTCACAACTTTACCACCCCCACTCTCCCAAACACAAACTCACACTCACACTCACACATACACACAGCATTTACTCTCATAGCAATGGCGGTGTGATGATCCACATGCAATCCAAGACCACTGCACCCTGACCTGCATACTGCTGCAGCAACACCCCGCCGCTGTGTGTGTGCTGCAAACTGCCAAGTAATTTTCCGCTAATGCGTTGCCCGTTTCAAAGGCTGGGAATCCTGAACACGATCCCATACTTTCACATCTGAAACTTGTCACAGCTTTAAAACAGCCACTCCTCCTTATGAAATCTACATCTGGGTTCATTTCCCACAGCACACCGTAGCGACGTTCAAGTGATGACCGCACATGCTGCCACAAACTGCGCGCAGTTTTGCGCAGCGTTATTTTAAGTTAATATTGGATCGTTTGAGGGTTGAGCCCTTGGGGCAGTCACATTACAGCATTTAAACGGTCTAACATCGTGTACTTACTGGGGTGTGGATGTAGGTTAATGGCCGATGGCAGGAATTTTCCGGAGTGGAGAGGCGGCGGATGACTCGCGCCCAAGTGACCGGGCGAGGGAGGGATCCTCCCGGCTGCTGCTGCTGCTCCGAGTCGATGAGACTCCATTGCGAGCCCCGCCAACAACGGGGGTGGTACGTGGACGGATCGGGGAGGTCCAAAATCTCTGCCATCCATTATCCACAGAGGGGAAAGTTGTGAAAAGGGATTGTCCGTTCGGATAGGCCCCCTATTCCGAAAAAGCCAATTCTGGCTATAATAATAATGTCTTTAGTTTTCCAAGCGATTCGGGCTCCTTTTCAGCCATCCTGCTGACCTATAAAATACAACAAGGGGGGAAAAAAAAACATCGCTTGATATACAGTCGAAGGGCAGACTGAGCAAACTGTTGAGAACTGGTAGTTTTCGGATTTCTCCTCTTTCCAGCGAACAGCAATGACGCAGTTTGGAAAACCACTTCAAAAACTAAACGCTGAATATTAGCGGGTCGACAGAAAGATGGCATGAGTTGCTGCTGGTGTATCCTAACTGCAGCTCTCCATGCAGCTTCAACTTATATCTACAATATTATGATCTAATGTTTGAGACCAGCAGCGCTCCACCCCCTCTGCACACCGATCAGGCAGCCGCTCCGGGGCTCCGCTTCCCGGGGAAACGCAAGCAGGAGAGGGGCGGCCAGCCGCTCTGCCTCGGCCATGAAAACAGCCTGCGATCCAGCAATGGAAACGTCAAATTTTAATAACCCATTCCACCTTTTCCGATTACCCAGCTGCTTTCCTAAACCTTAACCGTAAACCAGCAATGTAGGCTATGGGCCGAGTCGAGCCTGTAAACCAATACACCATAAATACTAGAGGCGCATCAAATATAAATTTCAAACGGGTTAAAAATAAATAAGGTTGCAAAAGCCTGCATCATTCAGCAGCGGGGTTAACGGTGTTTTGTTGCCCACAGATGCGAATTTAGTCCGGGCCACTTCGCGTTTGGACATGGGTGCTGCCCAAGGAAAGAAATCAAACCCCAGCCCGTAAACACTTCAGTCCACTGTTCAAACCCTCATTTCAGATCCACCATCGATAGCTTACCACCGTAGAACCAAGTTTAAAGAAGTATTTAAATATATCAGTGTGTTTCACACCATAGATCGACGGATATTCAGTTTAATCGGCATCGACCCGAGCAATGCGCGTTGAATCTGTGAAAAGGTCGATTTTAATCATTTTTGCTGATAAAACACAATCTTCGCGCACACAGGCCAATGTATGTATGACACTAAAAAACATAAAAATACAATAAAAGTTACTTTAAGGAGAACAACAACAAGCAACTGCGACTTTATCTGAAGGAGGAAAGGCGATAATAAATTGGTGTCTTGTGGAATCCACTCATTTTTTTTACGTACTGACTGAAAATAAACACCAGTTAAACACTGTATGAATTTAAGTTAAAGGAAGACGAAAGTCGAGTTAACCTTCAAAGGCTGCAAGCAAACACATTACAGCAATGCCTCGTGATATCCAGGCGGGCGGGATCTGAAGAATGGCTCCTTCAGAAATCACAATAAACCCTTTTTCCTTCAGAAAAGTCCACCAAAAAACAAATGTTGCTCAAAGCCTCTGAAACAGACCGGGACGGTGAGTCAGACTGTATCCTTCTCGGTTGTGGATCCATGCGGCGCGGCGGCGAAGCAGCACGGCATTTCAGCCACGTTTCAAACTTTTCACGGTTCCATTAACGACACCGAAAACTTTCTCGGCGGAAACGTCTCCAAAGTGGCCTTTTCACACCAACGACAGCCCCGAAAAATCCAAAATGTCGCACGCAATAACCTCCGCGCCCTTTTCGCTCACATTTACGACCCAAATTATGTTTTTAAAACGCCGAGAACTCTGACACTCGAGCTGGAAAAAAGAAAAACCAAACAAGAAAAAAACATGCTGAGCGCTTACTTGAATGTGGAAAATCTGCGGGGGAAGGAGCTAAAAACACAAATGTTTCTCAAAATCCGTCCAGGTTGCTGGGAGAACTGGAGTAGTCCATTACAGGCTCGTCCGAAGGTAAACTGGGGGATAACTGAGGGGGGAGAGGCAGCCCCTGACGCGTCCGTAAACTCCTCAGCAATGAAACACAGCATTGTTTTTGCAAGCCCCGCCCATCTCCCTCGCTACCACCCAACCCCGGCCCAGCCCCTTACGTTTTACGCAGCTCCTAGTTGATTGGTTACATGAGGTGTCAATCAAAGTCCAGTGTTTAAAAAAAAAAAAAAAAAGCACTGGCCGCTCGCCAGCACTATAAAACCAATTATGGAGCTAGGAGGTTGAGCCGTTTCAAGGTCCCCTCTCCCTTCAAGACTGAGTGATCAAAACAAGCAGTGGGTTTCTGTTTTTTTTTTTTTTTTTAAAGATACACTGGGGTGGGGGGCAGTTTCAAGGCGACCCCCCCCCCCCACTCCCTCTATTTCCACGCTGGTCGTCACAACCGCTACAGTATTTAAGAAGCGGAAAGTAGGGGGGCGTCGTCACCCTTAAAATGTTGGACTCAGTTTTTTAATATGGTGTGCGCTTCGGTTTACTCACAATAGGAAACAGCGGATAATTACCTTCGTCAGTAAAGTACTTTTCCATCACACCCCAAGAACTCTTCCAAAGGGCAAGAAATGCACCTTAATGCCATCTCAACCATAGAAATAAAAACTTGAGAAAGCAATCTTGCAATTAATTCTAATTGAATTAATCAGTCCAATTGAATGAGACCACAGTTTGCGCGCTGCTTCCCCGACTGGCACATCCAAGACAAGTCATAGTAGACCAGTCATATGGGTGTATGGTTATAGGAAAATGAAAACTGAGTGACAAATGAGCCAAAGATTAAATAAATAAATAAGGATAAAGCTTAGGCGGGACCCTTGTACGCCCAAGTCACCCGTGAAAGCTAAGGAAAAGTCCACACCGGAACAACATTTACACATTTTTGCACTTAGAAGTTTATTAGCACTTCATGTGCCGCTACAGTCTAGTATAGTTAAAGATGAACACAGGGCTTGAACTTCACCCCCCATCTTTATTCCATCAAATGCAATTTTATGTATATATCATAATGAAAGGGGCCCTCCGCTTTCGGGCCATCACTCAGCACTACAGTGTCTCTGCAGGCAGATTTCACTGTTGGAAGAAATTCTGGGCTTTTCTGAACCTATCACAGAAAAACGTAGTAAGACTTAACGGAGTGTCGCTTTCATGACCGCAGCCAAATTTCTCATCCGAGAAATAACGCACAAAACAGGCTGTGTAGGTGAAGCAACGCTGGATGTCCCTGTAGTGAATAATCCGTCGAGTTTTAAAAGGGACACAGATTTGCATTTGAAGAGGAGAAAAAGCGGCGTGCTCATTTAATAGTATTATGCTAAAATTCGGGGGTGGGGGGGTCGACCTCAGACGTAAACTAGGGCTCTAAAGACCCCCCTCACATGGCCTCGTGCACCGTACATACTGACTCTCGCGGGTTTTTATTATCCGTAAATATCCTTCGAGGTAAACCGCTCCGCGTTACATAGTTGCAAAAAATGTTGATTAAAAAAAGCAAAGACGGTTTCAAGATGCCCATGTCACCCCTCTACACCCCCCCCCCCCCCCCCCTCGCGGTGCGTCGGTTTCTAGGCACCCCTCCGGTAGGGGAAAGTAAAGCGCTGCAACAGAGACACAGAAACCGCTGAAGGAGGGGAGAGAGTGAAGCGAGGTCCAGCCGAGCGGCAGACACGGACACATGCTAACTGCAGCCGCCGAGAGATGCGTCCGCCGCGTGGTTGTCCGGTGTTCCGGTTAGGTCGCGACACCCTCGGTGGTCACGCCTCGGTGGTTATTTGCCCACCCAACCATACTACCGGGTTGAAGAAAAAGAAGAGGCCGCTCGGCGACAGCCCTCGCCCCGCTGACCCATCTGCTCGCAGCGCCTGTCATCCCTGACGGGACCCGGGGAGGGAACTACCAGGCGAAGATCAGAGCGATGCCCCGTCCCGGGCCATCCGAGGGGACCAAGCCGGCCTTTGTTTCCCAAATCGCTCCGACTGGGAATGCAGACAATGCTCTTAGATTAGGGCCCCATTGTTGCTGTGTTTTTCACCCTGCGAGCCGTTTCGTCTTCTCCTTGTTTGTCTTGTCAAATGTCGCCGCGTTCGTGGGGGGTTATCTCCACTGTGAGGTGGGTTTGGATGCAGTATGGGTTGTGGAGCGTTGTGGTGGCATTCATATCATTTTTGAAACAGCTTAGATTTATTCAGACAACAAGGCACACAATATGTTTCCTATCCATAAATGCTGCGTTTTGCGCATGTTAACGCACGGCGTTGTATTTAAAGCACCTTCATTCACCACAGACTGAATGAAGTGTGGCCGTTCTAACTTATTATAGCCTGACATGGTGCTGAAATTAATGTATCAGGGCATTTCTGTGAAACTAAATCCATCAGCTGTTAAGCTAAAATAACCCAATAAAGAAAAATTCTGAAAAAAAAGTCACCAGCCAGTACATAGAACAGTGTGATGCTCTCAACTTCATTAGATGGCAATAACATAGACATCTAATCTGTGTTTATTTCTAGGTTAGGCTTATCCCAGTGATGCCTTACTGCAGGAGCAGATGGGACCATTTGGTAGATTATGTTTTTTATAGCCTATGCACCAACTGGGTTCTTTGAGGATGGTCCAACTTAAAGCTTGTCCTGTATGTGGGGCCGCAGTGGAAAAGTACTGAAAGCCATTATTTATAGCCCAAAGCGCTGCTGAGTCAATATAAAACCACAGCCAATTTTTCATCCCACTAACACTGTTTTTATTCAGCGGGACAAAGATTACCGAACGAGAACATCTGTTATCCTCTACTGGAACACCATATCTCACACCAACCTCTAGTCGTGTGCATGGCTGTCCAAATGTCACCGTTATTCTGTGGGTTAATGCTGTCTTATCAGCTGAAGGATCAGGTAAATGATTTGATTTGGCGGCCAGACTGTCTGCTTCTCCCCGGCCGTGTGGCTGCATTAACCCAGAGGGGACGGAGCACAGAGACAGCATTGATTAATTCAGCTGGGGCTTCACTCCTCTCTGGAAAAGAAATACATAAATAAATAAATGAATAGAGAGAGATGTCCTCCTGCATGAGCATCCACCCTTCAACTACGGCACTCCAGGCAGCACATCTTACTGGGTTTAGTGAAACCTGCGTGTTTGGCCATGTTCCCAATTAAGCACGTTTCTACGATATTTCTTTAATGGACAAATGAGAAGCAGGAATAATAATAATAATAATAAAAACAGTCCAGATATTTCATGCGACCCCTCCCAGTCCTAATCTACTCCCACACACTCCGAGCCGCTGCATCCCCAAAGGGCTAAATCATTCATCATAACTTGTCTCACGCTCTGCACAGCTACTGTAGTGTTATTGCTGCTTCTGCACTGCAGCACGATGGCGACGACGGAGGCTAATTGCAGTGTCATGTTTCCTGATGGAATGAAACAAACGTGCATGCAGAGACAAACACGCGCACATGTGCAATAAACACCCCAGTGACTGACATCACCACACGCAACACCCCCCCCCACTCCCCTCTCCCCCTCCTCTTGAAACACACACAGCTCTCATGGGGTACCTGCCAATCATCAGACGGTGCCTTGCAGTGTTTTATGGTGGGCCATGCACTCCAGGGTGGGGGAGGACAAACAGCCGGTCACATGCACACCACCTTGACGGTCATGCATCTGAATGCATTCAGCTGTAGCTCTCGGATGACATGAATGCACAAAGAAAATCTAGACGCTGTGTTGGGTCGCACACATTTTCCCAGTTTGCAGGATGATGGTATTCATTTGTCGTTTCAGCGTGACTTCAATCAAATAAGCTGTACTTGGATGGTTGAATGTTGCAGCGTGCATAAACAATGACATTCATGCATATAAAATATGGTCAGTTATGTACTTCCCACACCTCCATATATAGCAGTTAATTCAATCAGCAGGACCGAGGAAGAAGTTACAATTTGCAGTATTCATGTAAATTGGCGCGTGCTGTTCGAGTCAAACAAATCATTAAAACACAGCCTCAAAAGCTGCGGTTTGAATTTTATTTTCCTCAAATCAAAACAATCATGTTTATTTCGGGGAAAATTGCACCAAGACCAAGGACACGCATGGAAGTCAAAGCGAAATGATTCCCATCTGCCACCGCTTCAAACCAAGGTGGGGGATGGACGGGGGTAGGTGGAGGGTTGTCTGTGCATGTAGGGTGCTCGAGCAAGCCTGCAGTGCACGGGGTGCGTATTTTTGGTGCCTGTTCCTGGTCGTGCGGTTCGAGCTCTGAGAAACCGTGGGGTTTTTCTCGAGAAAAGTCACCACAGCCGTGAGGAAACGTTGATGCAACAGACGCGTCTCCTGCTGCGTAAATGTACAGTGGTGGAGCGTCAGAGCCACTGAAACCCCAAGGAAAAGACAGACAATGCCTGCGGGTGCCTCCACACACTCTTGACACTGCCTTTCTCTCTCTCTCTCTCTCTCTCTCTCTCTCTCTCTCTCTCTCTCTCTCTCTCTCCTTACTTGTTTTTCTTCCGTTTGTGTGTCTGTTGTCAAGTTTGCTGTTGTACACAAACAATTCTTTATTCCCATTCAGGAGCCTGGAAATGCACAGCGTCCATCTTCGGGTGCAGAGCAGCTTTGATTTGACTGAGAGATGGCAAAATAACACGCCACCCAGATTAAAAATGAACCGACTGAGCAGTTTTTATAGCCTCATATGAACACTTTTAACGGCTGTCAGTCAGTCAAACCAAATAAAATGCGCTGGGATGTCTGCACAGAAGGGGTTGCAAGGCCGACAGTGAACATGTCAATGTAAATCACTCTGAGGCATCCAAAAAACAGGCTGCTATACCTAAATATGATCAATTATTCTCCGCTGGCCTCCTTCTGTCAGCAGTGGTAGCCTTCTGTATGCCTTTCACCCAGTTTACAGGCCGAACTGACGCATGTGGCGCAGCGGCCCCATCTGTTGGAGAAAGGGGGGAAATGCAGGCAGGGCGGATCAGCGGACTGGCCAATGGAGCCGCAGGAAAGCTGCACAGCTGTAGTGAATGAAGGGACACAGTAAGCCTCATTTTCTGACAAATTGGTCCCCCTCTGTGTCGTCTCTGGAGTGCCTCGTTCACAAGCACCTGCAGCGCTCACGCTTGCACAGGTGACACACAACCCCGTCAAGCACAGAAAAATAGCTGCGCTCACAGGCGTACAGTACAGCACACTACACTACACTACACTACACTACACTACACACACACACACACACACACACACACACACACACACACACACACACACACGAGCACACATGCACACACAGCATGCCAAGTTCTGCTTCCTTGCCAGTGAGTGTTTTGCTGGCGTGGCAATAAAAGGATATCAGAGAGCAGCAGGCTCAGCAGAATCACAGGCGGGAGGGCTGCAGTAAGATGGAATAAATTTCCAATAGCAAATACACTTGATCTTGAGTGTGTATGTGCAAGCAGCAGGCAGCCTGACTTAATGCATGCATTGGCCTATATGAATTCACATCAATGCAAACTTCCATCATAAGCATGTGCACAGGCCTCCATGTTCCCTCAAACAGCCTCCCAGGCTCACCATATATCATCACACAGCCCAGAATACTGCATGAAACTGGGACAGCCTGACTAATGGGCGCAGCATGTCTTTGGCTGGTGCTGCATATGTGGTGTCACACGCAGAAACAGGATAGGATGCGTAGAACATGAGGGTGGGGCAGTACCGTCCACCATCCATCTTATCCTCCTTCATCTGTTTAACATGCAAATGTGGAGATCTGTTTTTAGATGTGGACAGGAAATGTGGCCGAATCAGCAGAGGAGATTTTCCCTGACACTCTAGGAAAGCTGGTGTAAAGCATGTAGCAGCTGAGTTACTCCATCTTTCATTCAGTCCCTTTACTGCTGTATTGCATAAAGAATCACCAGGCAAATCAAAATCAAGTGACACGTGATTATAAAAGACAGAAATTCACACATATCACACAACCCAGAATAAAAAAATGTGGGTTCAGATCCAGCTCTTTGCACGAGCTTTAATAAGCTTTGATATGAGCTGCAGTGTTGAGATGCAGAGGAAATGATGGCAGTAGGAACACACAGCACAGTCACGCCTCACTTTTGCTTCTCACTAAAAATGGACCTTCACTGCCACCTGCTGTCCAAACTGTGCAACTACGGCAAATCCTCAATCCACTCACGATTACAATATTTAGGGGCGATCTGACAACAGGTCAGAACAAATTAATGAATGCTATTTGGTAATGTTCTCTAATGGCTAGGTGCTGTTTTTTGGGAGAGCATAATGTAAAGTGAGCAAAAACATTCTTTAATTTGCAAAAGCAGAGAGATATTTCCCTCATAAGAATGTTAAATATTAACATTCTCAGTTATTCATCCTCATCATTCGAGCATTTCCAGCTCATAAACAGTCTGTGATCTCCTAATCCCATGAGGACAGCATGATCAGAAATGATGTCATGGCGAGGCGCCTGAGGGTGGGGGGGTGGAAAAGGCTTGTTGTGTGACAATAAGTGACTGATCTGAGCTCTTTCTTCATCCCGTGTGTCTGCCCGACCTCATTGTGATCAGTCCTTTGGGCCTGCCCTGACTTGTCATCCCATAATTTCACAGCTGGTCAGCTGAGCCAGGACACACTGCAGGAAATATGGTCAGCATAAACCCTGACACAGATAAATGTGAACAGATAAGACAGAAATCTTTTATCCCTGCTGCCTACACAGGAAAAGTATTGATTGCTTATACAAAATATATTTGCATTATATTTAATGAAATGACCAAATATGAGCTTCATAAAATGCACTATTTTTATATTTGTTATACAAATATATGAGATAACATCATTATTCAGTGGACTGGGTGAAGTGGGGAGTGTATATTGACTGGCTGTCTTAATGGGACTGGTCAGGTGCTTTCAAACACCCTGCGTTATCTGAGACATTATATCATCAAACAGTAATCAGGAACTGATCCTGGTCTGCTCCAGTATCAGAAAATGCTGTATTCTGGGTCAGATTTCCAGTTTAAATATAATGTATGTTAGCGTATGAAGTCATTTCTGACAAGCTTTAGCTTTTTTCTCTCATGTAATCCAGGATTTATATTGCTGCTATTTGAATGTAACTCAGACAGAATTGCTGGTGTTATCAAATTGTCCCAGGTTTACAAGCACACCTTCATGTAATGACTTGTCTAAACTAGAGGTTATGTCATCCTGTTTCAGACAGTAAACATCCAGGAATCCCTCACTGCTGGGACTGAGGAAGGCCTGTACAGATGAGACAAGTGCTGCAGGCAAACAGTCAGCGGTCTGATCTACTGCATGTTTGTGAACATGAGTGTCTTTCTGCCTGGGATGGTGTCTACATGAACATGAGAATTGTATAGATTAGGTGGAAGCCAATTTCTGGCTCATCATATAGTTGTGCTCTGACAAATTTCTCAAGACATCATGGCTCACACACACAAATTGGTTAGCACTGAGCAGCTGCTGATGGCCTTTTTTTTTGTTTGTTTTAAGCCATCATTGACTTGTTGGCACTCAGATTTAAGTGCTAATATTATGCTCACTCATTAGCTGCTTTATCTTGATAAGTTACTGAAGGATTTTAAGTGTTCAAGAAAACTTCTAATTTCTTCCAGGACAGACTGAACTTGTTGATCAAAAATGATAAAGGTCTAGTGTGTAAATGAGACATGCATTAAATACCAGTTTGAATGTCTGGTGCTTCTAATCAAGTTAGAAGCTGTCATGTTTTTTCACTTTTGTTGTACAAACTCTTAAACCATTTTTCAACATGAACCATGTCCTGTCATTCTCCAGGAAAACAACCAAATATCTTCAAAAGGAGGACAAGAGTCAGACATCATGTCGGAACACATGTGCACTTTATTGGGATTGTTTAGTCAGTGTACAGGTTGGCCCCACCGGTCTGGCACCCCATGTTACCCCATCACTTCGAGACCCCTTGCCCCACCACCCCGGGGATGAAACCTCCAACAGGGGGAAGAAGAGGTCACGACTGGGTTTTGCATAACAAAAACAAAAAAATTAACAGGACCAAGATATTTTTAAGGCTGAAAGTACAAAAAACCCAGACATAATTTACATACAAGCGATACTACAACCATGTTTAAGTATGCGCCAACCACTGGGCAGCCTTCACAGAGGCGAATACGTGTCTGAACAATGCAGTTAACATTTGGAATCATGTGTCTGAACAATGCAGTTAACAAACATTTGGAATGACTCAAAGAAAACAAAATGTACATTTTTAAGTCCCCAGATGCAACTGCAGAACCCTGGGGTGCTTTTCTTTTTTTAAACCTAGCCAAAAACATCACTGTCTCCATCGTTCCAGTTTTTTAAAATCCTGAGTCAAGCGCCAAAAATAACTGAAGCCATGCCAATGAGTTGGTCATCTAGGCTCTGCGCCTGAGTGTGTATGAGAAATGTGTGGTGTGTGGTTGTTTTGCACAGAGCTGAAGTTGTTGGGTGTTTGGTTGGGGAGGGGGGAGGAGGAACAGTCTGTTTAGAAGCATTTGCGGTGGACGATGGAGGGGCCGGACTCATCGTACTCCTGCTTGCTGATCCACATCTGCTGGAAGGTGGACAGAGAGGCCAGGATGGAGCCTCCGATCCAGACAGAGTATTTACGCTCAGGTGGGGCAATGATCTGTAGGCAGACAAGACAAACCATTAGGATACCAAGGCATTTTCTTCAAGTAAGCCATTTAATAAAACATGTCAAAAAGCCACTCTGGTGGCTCTACAGCAAGTCAACTCACCTTGATCTTCATGGTGGATGGAGCCAGGGATGTGATCTCCTTCTGCATCCTGTCGGCAATGCCGGGGTACATGGTGGTACCTCCAGACAGCACGGTGTTGGCATACAGGTCCTTACGGATGTCGACGTCACACTTCATGATGCTGTTGTAGGTGGTCTCGTGGATTCCGCAGGACTCCATACCTGAGAGCAGATACAAGAGACTTGTTAACAAGCTGAAGTGCAGGGCAGCCATAAGGCTTCAGTGTGTTCTAGCATTCATTGCACGGTAAGCTTAAGTTAGGAAACATACCGAGGAAGGAAGGCTGGAAGAGGGCCTCTGGGCAACGGAACCTCTCATTGCCGATGGTGATGACCTGTCCGTCAGGCAGCTCATAACTCTTCTCCAGGGAGGAGGAGGAGGCAGCAGTGCCCATCTCCTGCTCGAAGTCCAGGGCGACGTAGCACAGCTTCTCCTTGATGTCACGCACAATTTCCCTCTCGGCTGTGGTGGTGAAGGAGTAGCCACGCTCTGTCAGGATCTTCATGAGGTAGTCTGTGAGGTCGCGGCCGGCCAAGTCCAGACGCAGGATGGCGTGGGGCAGGGCGTAGCCCTCATAGATGGGCACTGTGTGGGTCACACCATCACCGGAGTCCATGACGATACCAGTGGTACGACCAGAGGCATACAGGGACAGCACAGCCTGGATGGCAACGTACATGGCGGGGGTGTTGAAGGTCTCGAACATGATCTGCAAGGAGAGAACATTTTAGTATTTTCAGTCACACCAAAAAGTCTTTAACTTGTGGCCACTGCACTCACTACATGCATTAGAGTGAGGCTAAGACTGAAGTTAGTAGAAAAAAGGTGCAGAAAGTCAACATCCCTTCACACTTGTGCATGTCACATGTCTATTAGGTGCTGATCTACTGACTCAGCTAAACAGACACAAGTGCAGATAAAGACACACAGTCAAGAGACCTGTTGATGATAGATCATCTTATAGGAGATAAGGCCTGGAGGAGAGGGGAGGAATGAGCAAGTGAGAATGGAATGGAGGAGGAGACTAAGGAAATGAGGTACTAGTTTAGACCAGTCAATACTGTAATATGCCATCTGGCTAAACTGGATATGCTAAACTCTGCATGTGTACAAGTAGGGGTGTATACCTGGGTCATCTTCTCCCTGTTGGCTTTGGGGTTCAAGGGGGCCTCTGTGAGCAGGACAGGGTGCTCCTCAGGGGCAACTCTCAGCTCATTGTAGAAGGTGTGATGCCAGATCTTCTCCATGTCATCCCAGTTTGTCACAATACCGTGCTCGATGGGGTACTTCAGGGTCAGGATACCTCTCTTGCTCTGGGCTTCATCACCAACGTAGCTGTCCTTCTGGCCCATACCCACCATCACGCCCTGAATGAGAGATCAGAAAGCATGTTAAACACAAGTTTAGCAAAAGATGCAAAACTAGTTACAGGCCAACATTTTGACTACAGGTACTTGGTCCAGGTGATATTCAGAGTAACAATCTCAAAGGGCCTTCCACTACAGTGTCATAATGGCAGTGTATAAAATTTGTGTAGTTTGTCAAATGTCATTTGAACAAACTGAAGCCATTTGAGCTGGCTTAAGAGAAAAAAAATAAATAAAAAAAGAATATATATACACATATACACACAATTAAGGATACCTACAATTCAAACTGCTTAATTGGAACAGTAAGTGTATATATATTAAACAACTCATTAAATCTAATAAGAAAGTGTTTGACTGCATTCTGCTGGAGATCAACTCACCTGATGCCTGGGGCGACCAACGATGGAGGGGAAGACAGCACGAGGGGCATCGTCTCCGGCGAATCCGGCTTTGCACATACCGGATCCGTTGTCAACAACCAGTGCGGCGATTTCATCTTCCATGGCTGAACTGTTAAGAGGAAGAAGATAGATAAGTATTCAAGTCTCACATCCACCTCCCAACGACGCCACCTCACTTCGTGCTCTCACTTCCTATTAACCAACTAGAGGCAGTTCATGAGATCAGCCGCTGGGTGGCGCCCTTGCCCTACATTCCGACCGAGCCAGACAAAAGGAAGTGGCGCTGCATTCTGTTATTACCATATAAGGACATGGTTCGGTTTTCAGCAGCTTTGCGGCTACCGGCGCCATGGCGCGCGGCCAGAGCGACAGAGCACATCAAGAAAAAGGAACATTCGACATTATCATACCCGGCGCCGCGCGACCACTCCCTCCGGTTCACTACGGTTAACTTCCTTCTGCCCCTCCCATTGTTGCTTCATCATACTGGTTTTAATACCGACCAGGAAGCTTCGCTTCAATATCACTGCGTCATACTCAACTTCAACCGCTTCATTCATTACCTACAGTCACTCTGACACACGACTACATATGTTACTAACAGTTCAACTTTATAATAAAATAAAAAATAATAATTAAAAAAAAGCCCCGTCACCAAACTTTATAGGCTGGCTTTAATTAAAGAAATCAAGTTGCATAATGAACTCATACTGACTCATGAATGGGTCACAAGTCCTTGACTGATGCTCTATTTCCTGAAGGCCACGCCTTTTCTAAGACTGGAGGATTTGTCATTCGCAATTTCCCCTTTTCCTCATGTGCCGGCTGGCAGCGCATGAATTCATGGCAAGACAGGTCTATTCAGTTAATTAATGTTTTTTGCAGGCCTCATATTCTTGGCCCTTCCCTGTTTGGACGAAGCCTTTAAATACAAATTATTCCAATTAAAATGTTAAATTTAATCACTCCAAAAAGTGAACACAAGTGTCCATTGAAAAAAACAAACGAACAAACAAAAAAAACTATTGATAAAAATTGCTCGTGTTGCAAGTCTGAAGGGCGGTGTTAGCATGATGTGGCTATGCTAATATGCTAAAGTAGGTCACACCCCGCCGCATCGGGCGCACAAAGGGAGCAGCCGGAATCCAGACGACCTCAACTCAAAAGCCTCTTTCAAACCAACCTGCTGAGGAAGAGACATACGGAAAGCCTGGAATACAGCAAATGTTGCACAACTACACAATGACAAAGTCCGTTTGAGACGGACCGTTATCAAGGTATCATTAACCATAAGCCGGCTACATCCAAAAGCACCTGTGAGTCGCAAGTACAACGGTCTCTATCCGCTACCACTGTTACCACTGCAAACATTAAAAACGCAAAAGACAGACACTCGTTTCTATCATAATTAGACTTTTTTTTCGTCAAGTTAAATTAGTACAATAGTGGACGCCGGGACAAAGAACCTCGTGGTTCCTTGCCATCTTTTGCTTTCATAATGACAAATTTCATAAACAATTGCATTGAAATAACAAATCAGCACATTGTTTACTTAAATATTATCCTAAAATTAGAAATGTGTAAAAGTTTTCTGGCTACTTACCTTTGGGTGGGGGGCTTTTCGCTTTAAGGGAACCGGTTTCAGGCAAATGATATCCCGCACAAGCTGCGTGTAACGGCGCTCAGAGTGAATCCGCTAGCTGTGGGCGCATGCTTTTTATACTTCGTCAGTTGCCCGGCTCTAGCCATAAAAGGTAAACTTTCGGAATTGCGCCCTCTGATTGGTCCAGCGTCATGCACTGGGGCACGTCGCGTGCACACTGTGGTGCACTGGGCGCTCGCGATTTGAGGGAGAGAGAGAGAGAGGGAGGCGATAATAGCAAAGGATTGGAGAAAATAAAAGGGAAGGGATTGATGTTGTGAGGCCTAGTAAGCTTAATCTCTTGATATACTGTTTTATATACCGGTTAAATGATGTGTAAACTTTCATAAAATATCCTCCCTGCGCTTGCTTAAGAAGTTTAGCACAGAGTTATATGATAATTGAAAGATCTTGTCACCCAGGACTCCTCCCAGTGAAGGCTGCAAGGGCCCAAGGCTGTTATCAAAGACTGTCCTCGCTGCCGGTTATTCTCTTAGGATTAACCTGACACTATTTTGTATTTCAGACATTCCAGCGGGTGGAGGTGATGCTGATGTTGCTGTCCACTTTGAAAAGCGACTGTAAGCTCAGTTCGACTCACAGCCTCTGCATCACTTTGTCAAACACATGACATACATAACACACACAGGGTGGTGGAGCTACCCTGCCACAGGCCGGGGAATGACCACTTATGTAGGCCACCCTTTCCCCAAATTGCTTGCTGATGTTCTTTTATTGATCAAGTATTTGTGCTTTGTGGCTACATGGCTTTGGCTCCTCCTGAATATCCTGTCACTGCCTGCTTGTTCTGTCTGCCTGAGGTACAACGGCTTGACAAAGGTGTGTCATTTTCAGGACAGGATAGGATTTGTTAGCATTCTCAGACTGAATGCCACACTCGATGTAGGTGTTAAAATGAGGGTTAAATGACACCCCTTAGACAATATTCCTTGTGAAAATTAGACAAAAAATCCACCAAAACACACACTGAGTGAAAGTACCCTGAGGGTTTTCAGTTGCTGTTTCAGCTGCCTTTCAATCATGTAGAAAACACCAAGGTGTCATTTTCATCCACTATGAAGCAGGAAATGCCAAGACCCTCTATCAGACGGACCATCAGCAGTCCAGCTTTATCAATCAAACCTCTTTTTTTTAACCGACTCTTATTCACCTTTGTTAAATGAAACACAGACACACATTGCTCCTAGTTCCACTTCCTGATCCACTGCATTGCCGTAAGGGTGGAAATTTTAGAGGCTTTCACTCTCTGCCTCATTCACATCCTGACTAATGAGGCCCATGTGACACTATCTCAGACTTACATTTTAGACTGGCATGGACCTACAGGCTAATAAATTTTCCTTCCCTGATTCACAGCCACATTAATGCTCCATACACCATCAGACCATAGTCTTATCATGAACTGCCCCACTTTTAAGCACTTCTCGTCATTCATTTTTGTGAATTTCTTCCCCCCTCTGTCCTGCATCCTTCTCTGATCCATATTCCGCTTAATATATTACATCCAGCACACACTTTTATTCATTTTGTGCTCCTAAATCATGAGTGTATACGTTGGTAGAATGCTAGATGGCCTCAGTGCCATTTAAAGCTGTAGCTGTGGCCACTGAGGCAATTTCATCTCTTCCTCCTTTACCACTTCCCCCCTTCCTCTCTCAGTTGCATCAAGTCTCATGTATCTGTTTTTCTGTTTTTCTTATCTTTGATGTTGTCATTCATGCTGCATAGTTAATTGACATTATTGCCATCACATGGTCTTTTTGTTCGCGACAACTCCGTGACCATGCAGCGTGAAACAGCACTGTTTTTATAAAGATGAATTGTGTAAGTTCCCTCTAACCCTGCAGATTCTGAAGGGGTCATCGCCACATTTCAGTTCTTACAAGCCATTTTTACAAACACGGTTTAAGTCTAGCCCTGCTCCCGGACATAAATAACTATCCGGTGGTGAAAAACATTTGATAAAAGAGAAAAATCAGAGCTAGACCTGTCAATTCACAGAGTTCTGACTTTTGTGAAAGACTCTCTGTGCAGTTTCATATAGACGAGGTTAGAGGGTTTTACAGATGGAAGGAAGAGTGTTTAAGGGGATCAAAGGTCTACGGGCCCACTTATTGATTTACAGACCGTAAATCTCATCATTAAAGGTCAACTCTCAAACCTTGTTTGTCCCTGTCTCACCTATGTCACCCTGAAACTCACCTGTTCATTTAGATTCATGATACAGGTACGTTTCTGCGACGAGGGGGCGTAAAAAAAGGTGTGTCTGGGTGATGAGGACTGCATCGCTATGTTGACGCTGTAATGGTGTAAACAGGGATTGGCTGGGAAATATCCAATCTGACCTCAAGGGAGTGCCTCTCAAGTCCACAGTGTTGTGTGTGTGTGTGTGTGTGTGTGCGTGCACGTGTGTGTATACGTTTGCACTTACAGCACATTAGTGAGTGTGTCATTGTTCCGGTCCAGCCTGCTTTGAATCAGGTTAAATGACATTACATATTCTTGTTTGTTTATTCCTGAATAAACAGTGAACAAACAGTTCAAGTGTCTTTTTCACAGTGTTAAACCAGTTGTCAGTCAGCTTAGGTGAGCAGGACTTTGGACATGCATTTACTCGTGTGTGTGTGTGTATGTGGACCACTGGTAGTAAGTGAGAAGTCTCTGGTTAAGTGGTATGTTGTCAACACTCTTCAGTGGGAATTTCTACTATCCAAGTGCTTGGAATACCGTCCTGGGAAGACTCCTCTCATGTGTCATAACAGTGTGCGTGTGTCTGTGTTTACATCCTGGGTGTCAGTGAAATGCAGCCTCTCTGAACCTGGACCTTGGTGCCAAGTCGCTTAATGCAATAGAGCCACCTAATGAATTTTTCTGAGGATTTTTCCCCCAGACAGCAGTTTATACACAGGCACTTGAGTTGTTGTGTATAATGACTATTACCATGAGTTGTGGTTATCTAAATAGACCACTTGTCAAACTAAGTGACTCCTTAACGAGAGCAACAAGTGGAAATTCTGGGCTTAAACCTGCCATTTAGAGTGGTGGAGAGTTATGGAGCTCCTGAAAATGACTGTAATTTAGCTGTACAAGTCCTGTGCCCTTTGGCAAAAACACCTTGTCTGTATGTTCTTACATAAAGGATATTCAGCAGCTTGACCAAGCGGCCACTAGTGGAAACCAGTGAGGGGCCAGAGTCAGGTGGTACAAAGGTTTTCAGCCAGGTGAATTGTTTAGCTTCTTTTCAGTGCTCGTCATCTTTTTTCTGTGTGGCATACAAGAGGCCGAGGTCCAGCCTCACATCACAGTTTACACATATCTGTGGTTGGTTGTACTGACGTGGATTGAAGTTGTAAACCACAGTACTCTGGTGGGGCAAATCTTCTGGATCTGGTTTTAGGCTTCACTTCCTTGTCAGCCCGACTCCTCTAGCAACCTTCGCATCCGAAGGCCACACTGCACAGACAGCTTTTGTTGGTAAAACAACTTCGGCAGCATGACCACAAGTGTTTTCCATGATCTAATCATTTATTCCCTTATTTAAATAATTCATCTTCTTTCCTCCCAGTAAGTATACTCTGTCTCCATTTTGTCCCTCTATCTGGTAAATTTGTCACTGGAGGCAGCAGCTGACGTTAG
This sequence comes from Chaetodon auriga, assembly GCF_051107435.1. Classification (NCBI taxonomy): domain Eukaryota; kingdom Metazoa; phylum Chordata; class Actinopteri; order Chaetodontiformes; family Chaetodontidae; genus Chaetodon; species Chaetodon auriga. The sequence goes on along the minus strand of NC_135089.1, from coordinate 16,542,063 downwards.
CTTAGCACAAACAGTGGAAGCAGGGGGAAACACTTAGCCTGGCTCAGTCCAAAGGCAACAAAATCCACCTATGAACAGCTCAAAAGGTCACAAAGTAACATGTTATGTCTTGTGTATAAAAGACAATTTGCCATTTTAAGAGAGGCTATGTGTTGAACTATTTCTTGGACAAGACCAGTTGCCAGGCGACCAAAGGAGTCAGACAGGTTTTTTAGTAGGCAGACTTTATTTCTATTAGACAGTCAGGCTAACTTTCTCTCCCTGCTTCTGGTCTTTATGCCAAGCAAAGCTAACCTGGTGCTGGCTGTAGCTTCATATCTACTGTACAGACATGAGGGTGGTATGAACCTTAACTCTTGGCAAGAACGCAGTGTCCCAAAATGTCAAACTATTTCAGTAATGGCATGTTTATTCGGGAATAAATCTAACCACAAGTGTCCCCGAAGTCATCTGCCCAGCTGTTGAAGTACACTGCAGCTATCGCTTATTAAGTCATGTGTTCAGCACCTGCAGCAGCCTTGATTTCTGTTGCACAACTAAGTGACAGGTGGCCATGCTGACTTTTTGCCTTGTTCCCATTGAAGTCAGGCATCACCATTGCCACGTGACGAGTCAATCAGTAAACCACTGACCACAGCAGCACGTGTGTTTATATGTGTCTGTGTGATTCAAAGGTTAAAGTGCTTTAAATGACAACAGCTCTCATAAATAAATGCTATCTTTGATGACAGCGCAAGAATGCAAATGAGTAATGCCGAGCTGACTGATAAGCCTTGCATGGATGTATGATCTGAGTGAGTGCATGCATGTGTGTCCGATGGGGTGTGTGTGTGTGTGTGTGTATTCTGAAGGTCAAATAACAGCCTTCACCCTGCCGACCTCTCAACTATATGAAATAAATTCCTGTTTTAATGACATAACACACACGCGCACACACACCTGTTAAGTATTCATGTTTGTATCTTTGAGCGTGCATTCGTGCCTGTCTAGTCTCAGTGTTTACCAGTGAATTGAAGCTATTGTGACACCTTCATGTGACGTCATTAACTCAGGTTTTTTTCTTCAAATAAGGTAAGCAGCCATCCAGCCAGCTCACAAACAGTCTGTTCTGCAGCGTTACCACTCCCTACGTAACTAAACCCATCCCACCATGGTTTCCTGTTCCTCTAATGAGTAAAGATGCCACAAGTCTTTGCTCTCAACCTAAGAAGGCCATCATTGACTAATTCACTCCCACTACCTCCTCTCATCTCGATCTACATTTATGGTGTCTCCTTGTCTTCCTCTTCCTGTAGTTCTTAACATGAGGAGAATTTGATATTTTGTACCCATGGCACTGGGTAGCTGAGGCTGTAAACAAGGGCATGTGGGCGTTTGCGGGGGAGGGCAGAGGAAACCATGAAAGGCCTTTTGCTAATGGGTAAAGCTGGCCATAGGGGGTGGACATGAATACTTTATCTATTATCCACACATACACATACAAACAGAGCTAAACATCTGCTGCCTTGAGTCTAGCTGCAACTAGACTGCAAGGCAGCAGCTCAATTCAAAAAACATTAGGAGCAATTAGCCTTGAGTGAGGTTGAAAGCCAAGACCTGGACATGCAGACTTCAGAAGAGGGATAGGAAACAATGAGGGTGAGATGAGAGCAAGGGATAAAACCATCAAATGGCATCTAAGTGGAGTAAAGCTGTAGACAGAGAGGGAAGAGGAAGATGATGGGAAACACATAATGTCATGTTGGAAATGCATCTTGTGTGTCACCCACTGGAGTTTCACTCTTGCTTCACTGCGTGGTTTGTAATTGCGTGTATAAACATGCAGGTCAAACTGGATTCAGCAGTGTTGGAAATCTCTCCTTGAGACTTGTAGCTAAGAAGTCTGAAAGAATACTTTGGTAGTTTGTGAAATATACAAATTAAGCTTCTTGCAGAGGGTTAGATGCTCAGAGTCAAGCAGCAGTCTGACACATAATCCCTGTAAAATGGCATCTTGTCATTTCTACACTTAAGTGTTGTCACGTGAAACAAATTTGACAAAGCTGGTGTACTTTGTAGCTGTTTCTCCCTGTTCTCAGTGTTCATGCTAAGTTAAGCTAACTGGCTGTTAATGTTTAACCGACAAACAGTCTAACTTTCAGATCATCACCGATGGTACAATGTAAACAGAGGTTTGAAATGATGTCACTATGTTCATGAAACTTAGTAAGCTCAGCGGTCAGCGTGTTGGTAAGGGATGCTTCAGCAGCATGGATGCTCACTGACATGGGATGCTGAATTTTGATTGATTTAAGTTTCAAAGCCAGGGAAGAGTTTGTTACCTCTGGACAGGGCCAGGCTAGCTGTTTCCCACTATTTCCAGTCTTTGAGGTTTGCTAAGCTAACCAGCTGCTGGCTATAGCTTCATATATTTAATAGACATATCTGGGAGTGATGTCATTGTTGTCATCTAACTCTCATATCTCCCAAAATGCAGAACCTTTGCTTTAAGAATATATTTAGCTTTTGATGCAGTAACTCAAACTCTTGTCTATCAGCAGCAAACTTTTCCTCTCCTCCTCCTCTCTTTCTTTCTGTCCATCGTCTCTCCTCTTTCCTCACACCATCTCCTTCTCTTCTCTTCTTCTCTTCTCTCTTGTCTTTGTAGCCTGTTGAAAAGTGACTGGCTGACCAATTGTTTGCCATCTGTGACTGGTCATAGTTTCAGAGAGGGAAGCCCTATTCACCGCTCTCCCCTCACCCCCTTCCTGCCTCTCTCCCCCCTTCCTCTCTACAGCACCCTCTCCCATGATACAGCCAATAGATTGGTCGTCTGCAGTGTCATTGATCCGTGGGTCGCCGTGGTGACAGTCTGACTCCAAGGCACGGGCCAGTTACCAGCTGTGTGTCTGTGTGTGTGTATGTGTGAGTGTGTATTGTGCCTGCCAGCTGGTCTGTTCGTGCTTCGATTGGATTAGCTTCCCATTTACGGCCCAAATGGATCCTTAACTCCAACCCCCACTTCTTACACACACACACACACACACGCACACACAGGCAGAGTTTATAGGCCACACCCATCATGGCATCCTGATCAGTATCTTCTTGTCATTCAAACTTTACTCAACATATAACTCATTGGTATTCTCTGAAATGCGACAAATCAGCCACACCTCTTTTCTGTGCGTGACAAGTTCATCCACAGCAGCACAACAAATAGTTCAGATTACGAGTCACATACTGTTTGCAAGGATGCAAACACATTTTAGCTGAATTACAGGTTCGGCACTTCCTCTTTTCATTCCATGCCACAGCTCTTTTTGGTCTCACTCCAGCTACTGGCACACAGCTTTAAAACAAATGTGATTTATTTGCGGCGGCTACACACAAATGTCTTGCGCTAATAATCTATCAAAGGCTAAGGCTGCTTTGGTGAATCTCCCTGCTCTTTGAAAATCGTGTGCTTAATGTAGGTAAATGTGATAAAGAGCTTGAAGTGTATAACCTAGTTTTCCTACTTATTTGTCAGAGAAAGGAGCTTCTTTATTGTGGCTGAACTAATGTCATAACCACACATAGTGCTGAAGGCTCATGAACACACACCAGGCCCTCTGTCCTCTCTTCTTCTTGTCTTCCCCTTCCTGTGCACCCACCTCATTTCCTCTTAGTGTTCTCTTCTCTTATTGGCCCAAAGTAGCAGCTGGGGTGCCTTTTAAGGCAGGTTTCATTCAGGTGTCATGCACGCCAGAGGCTGATGACAGCCTCTATTACCTTACCCAAAGCGGCATGTGAAGACATGCTGATGTGTGTACTGCATGCAAAGACGGAATTGCATACATGATGACACACTCTTGGGTTTGAAACAAGGTCCACACAGGGAAAATGTTACAGAATACATGTGTTTTTGTATGGAGTTTGTGCAAAATGGGAGTAATATATAAACTGGATCTTCATCTTTACTACTCAAGCTAAGAAGAGTGACAGACTTATCTATCTCTGTATCTAATTCTCCCACTGACGTGCACGTGCGCACACACACACACACACACACACACACACACACACACACACACACACACACACACACACACACACACACATACTCCTTATTCACCCCCTGCATGGTGGTGAACCCAGGGAGGCTTATCATCCTCGGCCATCTGTCTCTGTCTGCTGGGAGCTCTCCTCTTCTCAGATTGGCTCATTTCACAAGCTGCCAGCCTTCTGATTGGCTCATTTGCAGAATTTTGAGCCTCTGGACTGGCCCTGGCCCTGCTTTTACTTCCTGATCTTCCTTATTCCATCGCTGCCCCCTCAGCTTTAGCTCAAGCGCAGTGAGAGAGGTCAGCCACCTACACACACGCCCATGCACTTTGGTCTGCAGTCCTTGGCAGTCAGCTCTGTTTGGACGTTCCTTACATAACATTACAGCCTGTCGTGCCTCCCTGTTTTGGCTCTTATTTCCTTCTCTTCATATCTTTGTATCGGTCTCTGCCATTCTCTTCCTGTCTCTGTCTTTATGTTATTCTGACAGACATCAATCATTTGTCAACCGCTGATTAAAGTGTTTATTATAAGAGGAATCATAGCAGTGTCCCAAATCATACCTCTGTCCACATCCTCCTCTCAGCTCTAGACATCTATCTCCTCCTCTCCCCTCCTCTCCTCTCCCCTGCATAGTAACTGAGAGCCCACCCTCTCCATTTGCCACCAAAAAACAACTTCATTGCGGTGCTGCAGCGTGCACCCAGTGCCCCTGAAATGCTGAGTAAAGTTTGCATGCGTTGCTTTGCTTTGTTGTATTGTAGCACCTCTTTTTTGTTTTAAGCCAGCAGGCAGGTTTGTGTGTATGTGTGTGTGTTTGTGTGTGTGTGTGTGTGTGCCAGTGGGCTATATTGTTTGTATGGTGCGATGCAGTTCATTTCTGTTTGCAGTTCCCACCCTTCTCGTCTCTCACACTCGCTGTTTGAATGAGCTGCCTGCTCTGCGCTCATTGGCTGGTGGCGGCTGCCATATAAGGGCATAGGCCAGCAGCAGAGGCAGGAAGTGGGGTAAAGAGGAAGTAGAGAACCGGTTCTCAGAGACCGGCAGTAGAGAATGTGCAGCCTATGGAGAATTCATAAGAAATTGCCACACCTTTCCTTCAATCCCTTCTCCATCTTTTCTCGTCAGTTTACAATGTGTCATCTCTTCATTTTTGACATAATTCTCTGCTCTCTCTCTGTGCACTTCTCATTCATCATCCTCTCTCCCTTCCTGATTTTGCACGTTTCCCGATTAGCACATTCAAAAACGTGTATAGAGTCAGTCACTCATTTGTAGTACCTGCTGTACTTATTAGCATGCTCGGAGTGTGTGACTGGGAGCCTCTTAATCACTCATGGCAGCAGTCTTTCAGCTTAGTGCAGCACACTGGCTTTACTTTACAGCTGAGGGACGGTCAAAGTCCACTCTGAGCTATGCAGCAGCAGTACGTGTTGCTGTTGTGCAGCAGATTGTTATATGAGTTCAGTATGATGTAATGTGCCAGAGCGAGACATGAAGGGAGAGAGCTCGGTTTCAGCAACCTTTAGGGAGCTGATGATCAAACATGCACATGTGCTGGTCAGTTTTGTCAATTTCAGTACTTTTAGGAGAATAAGCAAAGGTTTTGGGCCCCTCCTCCCTGAAATTTTATGTCTGGCAATATGGAGAGGATGGGGAGATACCAGTAGTCGTTTACGTTGTAGTTCAGGGAAGTTTCCTTGTCAGGTATAAGGATGCCTTCCTGTGAAGGTGTTCAAAAGCTGGAGCCAGCAGACAGTTAGCTTAGCTTCGCTCAATGACTCTAAACAGGGATATTTGGCAACCTGACGGTGACGAAAAGATTCCTTGAGAGAGTCTGGATTATCATTGCACCAGATTTTATGCTAAGTAACTGGCTGCTACATCAATCTTTGCATGTAGCTCTCAGCAGTGAATTTGTTATCTACCCGTTTAACGTAAGATATATGAAAGGGGGGGCCCTCCACATTTTTTAACAGCCTGTCTGCAGCCTTGTTACCAGCCAACAAATACATAGCTGTATGATATGCTGACATAGGGAGAACACAGTGAAGCCTGATTATGATGAAATACTAATAAACTGTGCTATCAACCTTAGCATAGGCCGAGATCCTTGGAGGAATGTGCCTTGGTGTTGTTAAATGATGAGGCTATCAGCACAGGTCATGCTAAATTGAAATTGCCCAAGATTTTCAGTGACAGAACTACAACCTCAATGATCTTGAATTGAATGAATTTTAACAGCCCCCACTGGTGAGCATCCACCCTGCTGAGCTTACTGTGTGCTTCCCCACAGTATCTCTGTTTTACTATTAGCATCCCTGTTACTGTAATGGTTCTTTATGTCTTCTGCCAGTTTCAGTTACTTAAGCATCATTCCTACCTCCCCTTCCAGTGCAACATTGACGTCAATCTAAAAGCTAAACTGTTTTCCTGTAATAGCAGATACAGTATTGCGATCCAAACGTCGTGTCATGCAGCAGTTGATCTGAAACTCACAGTCTGCCAGAGTCTGGTTGTACCTGTGACTGAGAGGACGGTGACAGTGCTGCCAGTCTGATTTCACAACCTCTTCATCCAGTTTTTCTTTGTCTGTTGGGTTTGTTTGTGTTTGAGCTGACAGCAGTATGTGAGGTGTTAGGGTGTACGCTGTGCATTCTTTGTGTGTGTGTGTGTGTGTGTGTGTGTGTGTGTGTGTGTGTATTTGTTGACCTGGGAGTGTATTAGTGAGACCACGCCCTCCTGTTAACGTTGACGTCCATAAAAGGAGATATTTAAGTTTGTCACATGACAACAATCTGAGGAATGCAAGAGTGGTCACATGGGATGCTGTCTCAAGGAAATCAGCTTCACCCCCAAAGGACTGTGAAATTATGTGTCTGTGCATGTATGTGTGTGTGTGTGTGTGTGTGTGTGTGTGTGTGTGTGTTTGCCTCATTAAGTGTGTGCTCCTATTTGCAAGGACCTACAGCACTTCCATATATGTATCAACGTGTAAGTGATGAACAGTGTATCTGTGTCTTTTTGCAGAGTGCATGTGCCCTCCTATGACTGTGTGTGTGTGTGTGTGTGTGTGTGTGTGTGTGTGGGGGGGGTGTCTGAGTGTGTGTGTGTGTGTGTGTGTGTGTGTGTGTGTGATTACAGGGGAATTCACAGCTCTGGAGATTTCACTTCTCTTTCAGTTATGTTTCAGTAACTGGAAACTGCAGAGGAGGACGTTCCAATTTCCTTCTTAGACAAAAAATGAACAAGGGTATGTGTGTGCGTGTGTGAGTTAGATTCTACATTAAACAATGCTATATTTTTTGTGTGTCTTATGTGTAATGATAGATGTAGAAATGAAAATCAGCACTCACACCACTTCCTAAAGCTGAGCCACTCTGTGGCCTGCAGCTGAGGCTGCTCTGTGCTGCCTCCTATAGCCACTGACTGAAACCACACAACGCTGTCACCTATTTTTTACTACACGCAGAGAGGAACTTCCTTTTTATTCACTACAGGACACCATATAAGGTTAACAGTTGGCAGGTATAGACACAGACAACATTACTACACAAGCTCAGACAGTGGCACTGGGAGGCCATATCTGGGTAGACTGAGGCTGTTTGTACCATCGTTCCTTTGATCTGTTGCAGTGTGCATGTTAGTCATGAGGACCGGAAACTTTGGGCAACAGCCTGGTGAGGCTGTTCAGTTGTCATCAGCACATCATTTCTGTTTTTTCCAAACTGGACCAAGAGCAAAAGAGAGTTCCTGTTTTAGTCATTTAAATTTTCCTGAGTTGAGAATTTTCATATCAGTGCTGCATAAATGTTGATCCCTGCTGTTGGAGGTTCCCCTACATGCTCATAAGGGGAGGGGTGAGGTGAGACATCCAGTTGATTGCAATCTGCAGCCTCACTGCTAGATGCCACTAAATCCTACACACTAGTCCTCTAAGGAATTACCAGAGATATCACAATGCATCCTGAAGGGAGTGTGGATATATCAGATGTTAAGATGTTTCAGTGGATAAGAGAAAACTGACTTGTTGGTGGTGCTAGAAGAGAAGTCATGGGATCCCAAAGTCTTCTATGTACATGACCTCCACCTCATCTCCACCCCCAGGCTTTTATAAGAAAGGGGAAAAGAGACACAGAGAGAAGGGAAGAGAGATGAGAGCACGGGGCAGTGAATACAGAAAGAGAGGAGCCTCACAGAGTTAGAAGAGGACTGGATCCATTCATGATCCTTCTCTGACTCAGGCATTGCTCTTCCCCACTCCTCCTCCCTCTCCAACAACCCAGAGCCCTGTCTCTCCCCCTGGCCTCGGCCCTCCTGCCTCCACCAGCCCGACACACACATCCCAGAGGAAACAGGAGGTGATGTAACAGCTGATGGTCCTCCTCGAGAACACAGACCAGCCTGGATTCCTTCTTCTTTTTTTTCTCATTTTCTATCCGATGCACTCCCTCCATTCATTCATTTAACTCTGTCCTTGTCATCTCCTAGACATCGGTATGCTCCTCTGGACTGGCAATTAACTCCACCATTTGTGTGTGTGGGTGGGTTAACAAGCCTGTTTGGCAGTGTGTCCAAATAAAACACCCCACCCTCCTTCCTTCCCTCATCTCTGCACCTTCTCTTCTCTCTCGGCATTGTGACATTGACCACGAGATTTCCACAAAGCTTTGGCCTAGTTACGCTGCTGTTCCCCCCCCCTCGCTGTGTTCACATATTCACCTCCTGTCAAGGGGTTAAAGTGGAAACCCTTTGTTTTTAAAGAACCGGCAAAACGTATGTTTCATTGGAAGAGGATATAAGGAAAGAAACGGTCGGGAGAGAAAGAAAGGATGCATGTGCAGAGGATGTTTGTGCATGTGTGTGTGTGTGTGTGTGTGTGTGTGTGTGTGTGTGTGTGTGTGTGTGTGTGTGTGTCTGCGTGTGTGCTTGTATACTGTAAGTGCATGTGTGTGTGTGTGTGACTGTGTTACAGCTAATGATGTGGGATTCCCTAAGCAGTGAGACAGAGTCAAACCCTAAAATGTAGGTCAAGAGGCACCACATTTTCCTTGCGCTGTTGCATAACTATGCACAAACACAGACGCACACACAGACACACACACAAGTGTGTAGCCAGATCCAGCACAACCAAGATACACAACTTTCAGCTGTGAGTGTGCCGATGTGCAGGGAAGACATCCAGTATAAGCAACTGTAAAAGCTCTTTATGAAACCTTTAGTTGCAGCTATTCCCTTTAGTGCCATAGATCTACACATGGATATGAAACTGTTCAGTTTGTGTATGTGTGTGTGTGTGTGTGTGTGTGTGTGTGTGTGTGTGTGTGTGTGTTGTAGAACAGAGAGATCATGTTTTTTTAAGGTGGATACATAACTCACGGCACAGTCATTGGCTGAGAGCTGCAGGTAATCACCTGGACTGGATTGCCTTTTAAGGACTGCTCACAGACCTGCTGTAAATCCCTCCTTCACTCGTCCTCGATACCTCCTACTCTCTCTCCTCAATCACCATTCTCTCCTTTCTCTCCCTCCCTTTCTTCTTACTCTGCCTTTATCTAATTGTCTCTCATTACATCTCCAAAGTCTTTCTGTTTCAGCTGTCATTCTCTATGTCCATTCTGCTGGTTTACACACTCCCATTTGCTACAGGTGTGAAGGACAATAGAAAAAGGGAAAATAGGAGGAGGAGAAAGGAGAGAGAGAGAGAGAGAGAGAGAGAGAGAGATGGGCGAATAGAGAGAGGGGGAGCTACACCTTTCTTGGCTCATCTGATTGTAAGCTGATAACCTGGAACATACTAACAAGCTGTTACATAAGGGATAGGAGACAACCTGAGAGATGTGGTGTGTGTGTGTGTGTGTGTGTGTGTGTGTGTGTGTGTGTGCAGAGAGTGTGTGACAGCGAGCAGCAGTCCAATTTCCCTCTTGTTTTCCCTCCGTTTCTTTGGTAACATATGGATAACTGGGTTAGTCACACTGCCATTTTTTTCTACAAAAGGAATTTGCTTGTATCTGTTGTGCGTGCGTGTGTGTGTGTGTGTGTGTGTGTGTGTGTGTGTGTGTGTGTGTGTGTGTGTGTAACTGGACAAAACCACATTGTTGTTGAAAGGAAATGGAATATGTTGAGTGTGTGTGTGTGCAGGCCCTGGCTTTAATTCTCCTTCCTTAGACTGACCTAATTTCACAAGATATCACCAAATACAACCTGCAGCAGTGGACTGTTTGTTCTATGGCTGACGTACATTATAGATCACTGGATGTCCTGCTCAGCCATGCAGTGAAAAATCCTGTAAACTCACCCGTATCATTTTAGAAGTGAAACAGGGAGGAGTTTAATGGGGGATGTTTGCATTAATTTTTCAGTAAAACTTTTACAGGGAAAAATACCATCTGCACAATCCCCTTCGATTTCCATTCTGACTCTTTCTCTTTCTTCTGATTGAGCAACAATTAAGGACACAAACTTCTACTGTGACGGTTCATTGCAATGGAAAGTGCAGTGAAACACAAGGCGTCATGTTCAGCTTAATATACAAACAATATACTAAACACTGATATATGTCTCCACTGCAGTTAATCTGATGACTCATAAAATAGGAAAGTTTGTAATTCTTTCGTAATCTGATGGAAAAAAACCTGATGAGTCGTCTCTCGTTCTCACTGAGCAGAGAAAGTGTGCGCGTTCATCCCGAAAAACTCTGAAATACTTGTTTAAACAGTAAGATTAAAACAAGATTTGCTTTCGTTGAACACATACATCACACAAATTTAATATATACACATATTTTGTTTTTTTTTGGTTGCCAAACATTACATTACATTATGATATAGACTGTATGGGGCAGAAAAATGGAGCGAGTCATTACAGTTAGTGTTACTGAGTGACTGAAGTGACGTGATTTCGGAGATTCCCTTTGCTAATGAAAGCACGAGTGGACGACTGCTGGATAAATACATAACATCTCTGAGCCATGGTTCAAAACAAACAGAGCTGAGGTGAATTCACCCTCAGTCCTCTCCCTCACATTCAGCAGCCAGGGCCAGGACTGAGAGCCAGTCTGCTTTCAAATGTGGAAAACTTTGATTAACTTTTGGGTGAAGTTTTTGTCAGTTTTGCTTTCTTAGTTTGGGTCATTTTGAGATGTAACAGGAAATGAAAGCTGCTGTGATACCATAAAATAAAATGTTTAAACTTTCTAAAAATGGCCTACCAGTAAACAGAGAGGTGGTGGTCAGCCCGCTGTGGGGAACCTCTGAGGAACAAATAAGGATGTAGTACACTCTATTATGAGGTCTACTGTATCTGTGTGCACACTGGGCTCAAGACAGTGAAACCCCCTGGTTTGGCCCACGAGGGCGGCTGGCCAGTGTGTGTGTTTAAGATGGCCATCTGTGCCAGATGTTAATGATCATCCTGTGTGTGTGTGTGTGTGTGTGTGTGTGTGTGTGTGCGCGCGTGCTTGTCAGCAGATGGTGTGTGTCTGTCACACACATGCTGTCTTCCATTATCAGTTCTCAATCATCAATTATTCACACCAGGAGGTTGAAGACCAATGAAGACAAAAACAAATTTACTGTAAAATCAGTCAAATCGATTATATTCATTTCACAATAAAAGCTTCAAAATGACAAAAATTTTTGGAACTGTTCAAAGTTGGACACTCTGAGTCTGTGTGTGGTCAAAAAGAAAGAGTGAGTGTGTGTTTTTTATATGTTTATGCACTATATGCATGTACATGTGTGTAAAATGAAAAAGAACCAGAGCAGCTAAATCTATCAGGGGGTCTGTGTAATAAGAGGCCAACAGAGAACAGCTGGTGTTTGTGCTTGAGGATGTGTGTGTGTGTGTGTGTGTGTGTGTGTGTGTGTGTGTGTGTGTATGTATGTGTGAGTGTCCAAAGAGGCTCTGTAAGGGGGCCTCCAACCTTTTGTTGCAAGGGGGCATATCATTAGCATCTAAAACTCCTTATTGCCCATGAAGAGAAAGGAAGATGAAAAGCTGATGAGAGTGGACGAGAGTGAGCGAGACACAGAAGAAGGGAGAGAGAGAGAGAGAAAGAGAGAGAGAGAGAGAGAGGGTGTAAGAAGGGGACCCTGGGGATACAGCAGGAAAGTGGTGGCAATGACCAGCAACACCTGCCAGTTCAACTAAATGTACCCTCTATGTGTGTGTGTGTGTGTGTGTGTGTGTGTTTGTCCATCCGTTGTGGATACTCATGTTGCTGCCAGTGCAGCCGTGTGGGTGTGTGACGGTGAAATCGATTGAGAAAAGGGTGGATGATGTGACCGGTGTAGTGTGCAGCTGCAGCCAGTGGGTGGAGCAACAGAGCTCCTTTAGACTCCATGAGTGATGAGACAGCGCAGGACTGCACAGGGACATGCAGGCAGCAGCCATGGAAAGAGTTCAACACACTGAATCAAATAAGATGAGATAAAATGTCATTGATCCACAAAGGGAAGGCAGACACAGTGAAAACAAATGGATGGTCTACAGGTATTGTTGTCCATATGTTACAATATATAATCCTCCATTATTCTGTAACGTGTAATACATGTATCTGAACAGTTGTTCCAGACACTTTTTAAGACCAAAAATGTCTAAATTTTCATGTAATGATAAAAAGGGATCACCGATGTTGCCCTCTGGTACATATTACTACTGTGCAGTTTGCAACATGATCATGTTTAAAGCTGCTCTAATCAATATTATTTTATTGCCTATGGATCAAATGGCTACATGTATATGAATGTGTCAAAACTGCAGTTGCCCTCAGCTCCACACAGTGTTTTAACATCTGTCCGCTCATTGTATGAATGGTAACGTTGCTCTGTGTCTGCTCCAAGTGTAATTAAGCCACTTTTTGCTAACATGTTATTCACATAAACTTAAAGAGCTGATTGTATGATCGTATGAAATGTGTGCTCATTTCCTACAGCTGACCACTTGATACAGTCAAATGAAAAAAACATCCGTTTCTTTTTTAAGATGCAAAGAAGTTATTTCATAAACTTCTTTCCCTGCAGCTGTTTACTGCCTCGGAGATCAAAGAAGCTGCACAAGGTGCTAAGACAAAGAAAGAAAGAGGGAAGGAAGGAGGGACATTCAGGCTACCGACCACAGTCCCAGTGTTCATTCATGAGGACAGGATGTGATGTCACAGGCCCTCACTGAGGGGCAGGAAGAAGTATTTTTAGTGGCATCCTGATCAAGTTTCCCTGTAGTCAGTAGTGGAGGCGCCAATCAGGCCCCACAATCAATTCAAACACACACACACACACACACACACACACACACACACATACATAATGCAGAGTGATGCATTCTCATGACCTTGAGAGGAAAATCAGCGTCTCGTTTCATCTCAAATCAGCGTGTCTGCTGTGGGGGGGATGGGGGAGTTGAAAATGAGATGATGTGACAGTTGCACACATAGCTGACCGTCACACTATCACACACACAGACGCAGACACAGACACACACATACAAACATCTAGACATACATGACACTAACATACAAACACACACGCTGACACACAAACACACACCCTGCAGTATCCCGCTCATGCCTTGCTGCTCTGTTTCTCTTGACTGACCTATATCTTTCTGTTGGCTACAGGCATCATGGCCACGCACACACACGTGCATACACACAGAGCTACACACCCAGAATGCAACACACTTCATAATGTGTTAAACAGAGGCAGAAGCTGAAATTGCTCTGCTGATCTGGGCTAAACTGCTTTGCAGTCGTCATGACAATGAGAGGGTGGAGAAGCTGGAGGCACCCCCAAAGCATGCACGAACACACACACACACACACACACACACACACACACACACACACACACACACACACACACACTGACCTTTAACCTAACCGCTGTGTGGAGAATGGAGGCGAAGTGGGGAGTGTGTGGTGTTCCCCAGTGGCTCCAGCTTCCAGCTCTTTGTTGGTGGAGAGGAGGCCCTTGGTAGGGCTGCAGCTGTGCGCACACACACATGCTCACAAGCAAACACACACATTCCTTAATGATTGCAAGAGACACCATCACACACAGCTCACTCACTCAGCCATTTCACACTTCAGCATTGTTTCACTGCACATCTGAAAAAGACCTTGAGTCATTTTTCCAAATTGTTCTGGCATCTGCTCATTAAAAACCCACGAACATACATGTAACTTTTGCTATACGGCCCAGAATAATGATAATTTTAAGATTAAATGGCACTGTTTGTTGAAAATGAAGGAAGAATGTCACTAAAAACACTTCACAGTAAAGAGAAATATTAAAAGCAATGTAGAGAGGAGGCACTGTTTCAAATGAAAAGATGAGCTAAAAGCTAGAAATGTTCAGTGCTGCTGCTCCACAGCCCTGCCAGCAGCTCTGTGTGGCTGAATTTTACTTCACCTTGAGGCAGATACAAAGACATTGTCTTACTCTAAGTGGTCAACTTTAAGGACTCCTCCTGTTGTTTTCTTTCCTCTTGTTTCTGAGGAAACATGATCCTAACCCCTGGACAAGGCGGAGAGGGAAAGGACAGGTGCAGTCATGGAAATGATCAATACAATCAATAAAAGGACCAGCTGTAATCAGGGATAAGTACCAAAAGTGTCAGTTCATCTGCTCACCAGAATACATCACATTAGGAAGTCTTCATCCCACATGCTTTCTATAACATTCTGCTGTGTATCACTTCAGACTCATTTGTGTGTGCATGCATCACAGAGTGCTTTCCACAGTTTTCGCTCGTGGTTGAAATGACAGAATGAATGCAGGTCAGAGGAGAGACATCACTCACTGTCTTTCTCCATCTCATCTTCACACCGTTCACCCTTCCTCTCCTTTTCTGTTTATAATCTTCCTGCCTCAGTTGATGTTTGCACTTCATTGTCTGTCTCTGTTTCAGTCTTTTCTTACACTCCAGTGAGGTTTCTGAGTCATGACTAAAAGCTGCAACAGTTCCTCCACAGCTGCAGTCAAACACAAAGAAGGAGGAAATTTTGGCTATTAAATTAATCACAGTCAGACTTCTTTAAAAAAAAAAATCCCTGGACTTTCCATTTCATGAGAAAAAATTCTCACAGTGTGGCTGTTGGTTGGCTCATATTTTCCAGACATATGTGGAAAGATGCTTCCCTGATTGGCAGACATTGTGATGCAGCGGGGGAAAAGAAACTCCGATTGGCTCCAGCTCAGAGGTGTGTGTTAGGCAAAGATGCTCATTGGTCAGTTTTGCGTCTTCTGACGCAGTGCTGCAGTGCTGCGCCGTCTGCAGGTGTTGTGTGTGCAGCAAGTGTGTCAGTGTGTCAGTGTGTGTGTGTGTGCTGCAGCAGACTGCCTGCCCTTCATCAACCAGCAAATTTGAGGCCGGTCTCCATAGCAACCATCCTCAAAGCTCGGCTCGTGAACAATGATAGCTTCCCTCCCTCTCTCCCTTCCCTCTGTGACCAGCAGTGTGCGACTCCTGTGGCGAGGCCTCTCCAGAGGCTTGTGTTTCTGTGTGCTCGTATGCATGTGTGTGTGTGTGTGGATGAGGTGTGGTGTAATCGTAAATCATTGCTAATCTCATCTCATAACAGGGTCAAAATGTCTTGAAGACATACATAATCAGAAGAGGAGAGACTGTGTGTGTGTGGGTGCATGAGTGAGAGTGTTTCCCTTAAAACGCAAATGAATTTCAATTTGCAACAATGGAGGCACCCATCTGGAGGGAAAGATAAACGGAGAATGAAGATAAATACGCTTGCAAACACACACACACACACACACACACACACACACACACACACGCACACGCACACACGCACACACACACACGCACAGTTGATCATACTACAGTGTCATTTATTCGTGGTTGTTGCGGCTGTGTGAAATGTTTTGACTGGCAGCTGTGTGTTGCTCAGAGGCAGAAATCTAGACTCACTTTGCTGATTCCAGTCGTTCAGTTCAAAGGTTTCTAAACTCTGACCGTATAGTTCATTCACTCAATAAGCAAAGTGGTTGCATCACCTATTCAAATGCACTTCAGTACATACATCAGCAAGTGAACACATCACTGTGGTTCAGTTCGGTTCTGTTGCTTGTTCCAGCTCTGTACAAACTAGCCTGTATGAGCACTGTGCATGAGGTTGTAGCTTAGCAGCTCTTTTATCTGCAACAGAGTCATCAGATCATGATTGTTTATATGGCTTCCGTGGTCTTACAGTAAGCTTTCAACAGGGCAGTAACCTACTGCGTGTTAGACATTTTCAGTCCATGTATGAACAAATCTTTATCAATGAATCTTCAAAGTGCACTGACTACACTGAATCACATTATCACTGAGTCAGTAGCTTTCAGCGGTGCAGCTCCTCACTGAGCGCACTGTCGTCAGCTCAGCTGTGATTCACAGCACATTATTTCCCTGTTAAAAGCACATGAAAACAGCAAAAGCCACAGAAACAAGATGTGATGACTCTGCTGGAAATAATCTGTTGAGCCATTAACCTCATGAGCAGTTTGTATAGACTTAGTCTTGTACTAAAGTTAATGTAACCGGTTGAACCAGCAGCAGACTGAACGTACCATCGAACTAAAGACAGATCAGGGCTGAGGACGGGGCTGTATGAACAGTGATTAGTTCACTGCTGAGTTACGCACTGAATGCAGATGAACAGTGATGATTTATTATGAAATTATGAAGTGAATTCGAAGCAACTCTTTGCAAAGGTCAGAAGTTGACGGTACAGACTGTCATGCATGACTATGGTAAAGATTAGAAGAAGAAGAGGTCCTGAACCGAATTAAAACCAGCTGTTTGGTTGCTGCCGACAAACCTCAGAGAAGAAGAGGAGCACCAGCCGCGTTATCGTGCATTATGGGACAATGAAAGCAGCTTCTTCTTCTTCTTTGTCTTCCTCTGTGCGATTCTTCAAAATCTGCATAACAATACCTCGATGGAAACATGGCTAGCGACTACAGATCTTTGATCTGAACTAAAGGAAATGATTCAAATCAGTCAGGTGAGTCAAAATTCCTGGTTCTGCTGTACATCATGGCCAAACAGTGCTCTCAGTCACCAGTGAGAATGGCCAGTTCAATCTGACACACTTTTCCTGTTTGACTGAAGTTGGATTTGATATTTTCCAAAACATTACCAAGTTGGAACCAAACTTCTAGTTCACCATGTTTGAGGCTTTTGGTAATGAGGATGGCTTTTCCTGACCCGCACACAAACTCACAGAGGACCATCTGTGAGCGTTGGCTGTCTGTTAATCCAACAACAAACCAGAATCAATTATTTATTTGAATCCTCTTAGTTAATTTGCCCCACAGTTGGCACAGGGTGATGTGAAGGATTTGCACTTTGCAGAGAAAGCTTATTGACTCTGCTGTGCCAGACCCTGTCAATCAATCCCAAATAGGCCCATTTTAGGTATGCAGTCATTATGCATGGGTCTGCTGCAGAGGCCTTATTACTGTGTTTATGGACGACTGAAACTGTATCTTTAAAGGAAAAATTGGCATTGACATTTGGGGAAATACGCTTATTTATATATTTTTTTAGCAAGACCTAGATGAGAAGGTCAACACTCTCATGCTTGTCTGTTCAATATGAAGCCCAAAATTAGCATAAATTAGAATAAAGACTGGAGTGAAAAAGCCAGTCCGGCTCTGTCCAAATATCACACTACACCAGGTCTGCCAGAAATGCCCCGAAAAAATCTGCTTCTAAAAACTCAGAAAACAGAACTATGGATGCAAATGCTGTTTGACTGTCTGTCTGTGTGTGTGTGTGTGTGTGTGTGTGTGTGTGTGTGTGTGTGTGTATGTGTGTGTGTGTGGACTGAAAGGGTTCGATTCGGTTTTGTAACTCGTGCTATTAGAAATAAATATTGCACAACAACAGACAAGCAAATATATATCAGAACAGGTCAGGTGATTTTATTACTGTGTGAATCTGCAGCTGAAATGACGTTGAAATTGGATTTGTCTGAAGATGTTCTGTCTGGAGATTGGATTCATCCAGACTGCAGGAGAAGGAGAGGCAGGGAGAGATTACCGCTGATTAGATTACATGTCAGGGTCGGATTACTTTCCGTTTGCAAGCCCACCAGCATGCAGGGAGAGGAATGAGAGCATTTTGATGCACACTGGTTGTGATGGTCATAATCTATGAATATTATTTATTTATGGAAGTTTTTTTAATCACTTCTGTCACTCTGAACTGTCCGACTCCAGATAGAGCAGGGAAGTGATTATATGGGTTGTTACAAAGGAAGCTGTCCTGATAAAGACAAAGAATACCAGTCAAACACTGAATAATGATAGCTTTATACTTGATTCCTGTCACATCATTTGATATGAAGGCATGCCCTCTATCATTTCTGGAGATTTTAAATTAAGGTTGAGTGAATGAATGAAACAGTTGGACATCTGCTGAAGTCCTGTAGCTGAAATGTGGTCTGCAGCTCAGTACGTGCAAATGAAGCTCTGATCCTAGATCTCCTAATCTTAGAGACATCCTTTGCATAGTGATGCAGGCATGAATAATGTGTGGGTTGTAATGGAGGCGGAGGACTAAACCATTCCTCTCACTTTCATCGCTCACTGTGTCTACAGGAACACAGACAGCAGAGCATCATCTGTGCTGGAAAGAGTAACCACACTCATATACTGGGAGAGAAATGAGGTATGAACTTCTGCTTTGACATTTGTGTGTGTGTGTTTTGAGACATACTAAGTGTGCTGCGGCTGCTGATATGACCCCACTTTTTGTATGATTGTATGTGTGTTGGCATGCACACTTGCGCACACGCAGTCAGAAGATGCCAGAGTGATCTGTTTGGCCTCTTTGTTTATGGAGCCGGGCCTTTCCTGCCCTCTGATGTGCGTGCTCGAGCCATGAATAGAGCTTTGTGTGCTGACGAACACACAACCTGTCCTCATGATCTGAATGCTGAGTCTATCTGATCAGTGAGTCAGGGAGACTGAGTGAGAGAGAGAGAGAGAGAGAGAATGATATGATGCTGTCAGTTCCTGCAAAACATTTGAGTCCCCATATGTGACTATGAGTAAAGGGGATGGCTATTGAGGTTAACAGAGCCTCCTCTCCTGTCTCCTTACTCGCAGCCTTTCTTCATATCTATGTGTACACACTATTTCTAATTTGGTAAGACCTGCAAGACCTTTACTGACTGTAAAGGAAGGCAGAGGGGAGAGGAGAAAAGAGCAGAGGACAGAAGCAAAGAAAACAGGAGAGGAGAGGAGAAGACAAGAGGAGAGAAGAAGAAGAGGAAGAAGAAGAGTCTTCGTTGAGTTTTTATTAAAAGCGACAGAACATCAGCGGAGGAGGAGAGAAATAAAAGTTCAGTTCAGCTCCCAGATTTCGGTCCATATGAGGGGGCGTGGCCTGCAGCGCAACGTCACTGATGGTTATATAGGCTGCAGCTGTGGCGGCGGGCTCGCGCTGCTGAGACAGGCAGAGCACTGAGGACCGGTGGCGCGCGCTCACAGACTCCCACTCAGCCACTCACACACACACACACACACACACACACACACACTCCCCAAACAAAGAGAAGCACGCGAGGCAGCACAGCATCCCACCCTTTCAGCCGCGAGCTCACTTGCAGAACCGCCCCCCCCATCCCTCTCAGACAGAACCGGTCCAGTCCGAAGCTCGAGCGCACAGATCCGACAATGACAACTAACGGCGCGTCTAACGGAACCAGCGACATGCTGCAGATCCAGTTCGGTCTAATCAACTGCGGGAACAAATACCTCACGGCAGAGACCTTCGGCTTCAAAATTAACGCCTCCGCCACAAGCATGAAGAAGAAGCAGATCTGGACTCTGGAGCAGAGCGGCGACGAGTCCAGCGGCAATGTGTTCTCCCTCAAATCACATCTGGGCCGGTACATCGCCGCCGATAAAGACGGGAACGTTACCGGAGACAGCGAGACCCCGGGCCCGGAGTGCCGGTTCATCATCACTGCCCATGACGACGGCCGCTGGTCCTTGCAGTCCGAAGCGCACGGCCGCTACCTGGGCGGCACCGAGGACCGGATCATCTGCTTCGCCCAGACCGCGTCTGTGGCGGAGAAATGGAGCGTGCACATCGCCATGCACCCGCAGGTGAACATCTTCAGCATGACGCGCAAGCGGTACGCGCACCTGAGCGCCAAGGTGGACGAGATTGCCATCGACCGGGACGTCCCGTGGGGGGTGGACTCCATGATCACGCTGGTGTTCCGCGAGCAGCGCTACCACCTGCAGACCTCCGACAACCGCTTCTTGAGGAACGACGGCGCGCTGGTCGCCACCACGGACAAGAGCACGGGCTACACGCTGGAGTTCCGCTCCGGCAAGGTGGCGTTCAGGGACTGTAGCGGCAAGTACCTCGCGCCCTCTGGGCCCTCCGGCACCATGAAGTCCGGCAAGAGCGCGCGCGTGGGCAAGGACGAGCTGTTCGTGCTGGAGCAGAGCCACCCGCAGGTCGTGCTCACCGCGGCCAACGAGAGGAACGTCTCCACCCGGCAAGGTGGGTGTGGTGGTCAGCTTGTGTGTGTGAGTCCGCTGGTATCTCATCCCCTGGCAGGGGAAGGGTTAAAGTGATGGAATGTCAGACTGCATCCCCCCTGCAGCCCACACACACACACACACACACACACACACACACACACACACACACACACACGCACCCTAAAGCAGCAGGATATGTAAATGGCCTATATATATGCTCAGACTTTTGTGTGTACACATGCTCAAATAATGACTCAAACACTAAAGGCCTGTAATGTATTAAAGTCCTCGGCCACAGCACACAGCATGTGATGCACACCATCACTTTAAATTTGATATCCTCTCTCTCCAAAGCCCAGACTAATATAAGCAGGATGGACAATAAGAGCTGGTGAAAGCACACAGGGTATTGTCCATGTTAGCTGTAAGTGTTTTCACTGGGTTTTCCAGACAGCTGACATGAACAGAGTGTAACAAAGAAGTCCTCGTCCTCTGAACACACATGCAGCATCATGTGCACGTGTGCCAACATTCAAATGTAAAACAGCCTCAAACTGGCAGGAGGCTGTACTGGCACAAAGCAGCTTAGAGGAGAGAAAGTAAATGCCAAAACGACACAATTCAAGCAGAAATACTATGAAAAATCCTCCGATCCAGATGTTTCATAAGAGCAGATACTCGGTGCCTGATTTATTCATCATGTGTTCAGGGTGATTGTCTGTATGGCAGCATTTCGCTTCACTTACAACATCCACTGTTGTTCTTATTCGTCAGAACTGAAATTAAAATGCCAAACTTTAGTCATCACCATTAACACTTATGATCGATCAAACAGAAAATCTGTCATCAGCTTTTAAGGCACACAGGCTACCCCAAACCAAAGCATGCGCTCTGCAGCTGTGTCATAAACAAGCTGGAGAGAAAAGCTGAAGCTTCAGACAGATTCATGCTTCTTCAGTCCAATATAAAAGCTTGTCCCTCCACCTTCTTCCTTCCTTCCTTTCTCCTTCCTTTTTCCATCTCTTTCACCCCGTCGCTCATTGTTCCTCTACCTTCTTTCTTTTCTGAAACTCATCATTTCCTCATCTCTCCCATCCTCCCTCCGCGTCTCCTCCTCGCCCCCTCCCCCACTCCTCCAGCCTCCAGGCCTGGATGCTGTGTGTCTGAGGTCATTATCAGTGGCATCCCTCATGTTGTTGATGGGTGTCTAAGTAGAAAGAAGACATATTGAAATGAATAGAAAGGCCTTGAATTTAAGGTCCCACTGAGCTCTTAAAAACCTCATTGAGTCAGCACAAAAACATCATCAACGTGATTTTGGTGGAACGCCTGAGGAAGCCGAGAGACAGTGGCAGTGACTGTCTGGTGTAATGAGTGATAGGAATATAGTAATTGATGCTCTTTAAGTCTATATTTAGCGCCTGGTCAGAGGAGCACACCAGTAAGAATACTGTGCGGTTTGGTGGTTTTTCTCGCTCTTTTCACAAAGTATGACCTGTCTATCCTTTTGTTGAGCCTGTTTGTTCTCTCTCCCTGCTTTGTTTACTTGTCCTGGGGATGTTTATCTACTTTTCTCTCTGTCACTTTTTCACCGTGGGTCTCGGACTCAAAATGGAGGCCGGTCTTGAAGGTGGAGGTTGCATTAAAGTGGGTCGCGACGGGGGAGCATTGTCAATGCTGAACTGATCTGTTTGAAATGGACGGCGTCCTCCGTAACGAGAGCATGAATTGCACTTTAATAATCCCTAAATGAGAAGCATGTCATTGCTCTCAGGGAGACATTTGGTTTAATCAGATTTAGTCTTTTCATTATGGAGGGTGGAACTTAGTGAAATGCAAACGCCCTGCGCCTACTCACACTCTAATACTTATTAAAATAATGACATTTATTTGAGACTTCTGTGTAATGAAGTCCTATGATGAATACAGTTTAGCACCCTGAATGGAAAACTAACTGGCATCCAGTCACTTTTTATGGAGCAATAGCAGCGTTCAACCTCTGATTACAGCTTTTAAATCTTCATTTCACAGCTGCGGGGCTGGTAAGACATTTGGGCTGGACTCACTTCAGCTCTGACAACTCTGATGGCCATCAGTCGGAATAAATATTCAGAATGGAAATCACCAATTGCAGCTCTGTACATTATTGATGCTCAAGGGGAAATATGCTGGATACATCAGTGCTGAAACAGACTATATGGAGCAGATCAGGTATCGGCCACATTAAAGGTGCTCTGTGGAGTTTTTTCTGTAAACAAACAAAAGTTATGTTTACATTCAGCGGTTCTCACCAGAACACAGTTTGTATATCAAGGAGGTGAAGCATTTCCATTTCTGCATTTAAAAAAAAAAAAAAAAGTGCACTGGTGTCACATCAGTACTTGATATCATTGGATGCCTTGACCGGAGAGTTCAGAATCGATATTGAGTAAGAAAAATCTGAGGTCAGTCTGAAGCCACGTGCAGGCTGGATGTCCTCTCTGCCCCGTCTGCCACCCCGCAGCTCAAAAACTGAATCTTTAGAGGAAGACCTCGTTCAACCCACCAACAACTGGATCCCTGTAATGTGGGATTAAGTTCTGAGTGGAATTAAACTGGCTCCACATGTGTTTCAGACCGACAGCTGCTATTTGCCTGGCAGACCTGAGCCAAGATGGCAGCTGAAGTTGCTGGCTTTCATTAGCAGCCGGAGGTTTTTGACATGAGCGAGCTCGAAGTGGGACAGTCCAAAAGCTGCTTTGTCCAATCAAACCGGCTAGCTTTGGGACTCGTAATTGATTTTAATAGATCGTGGTGGAGATCCAGTTTAGATGTCCAGAGTCAGGACTGTCAATTGATTGAATCAGAAATGTTGTTATTTATTTCTTCCACATCTGTCATCATTGCTTCTATACTTCCTGATTCAATAATAACCGGAAAGCAGGCTTTTAATTAGCCAACATGTTCACATTACCCCCCAGCTGCATGATGCTATGAAGTGATCCTATTTTTGAATTTCAACCAAAACCCTTAAATAAATCCTTGACATTCAGCATGCAGTCTCGTCATGTAGGCTCCTCTTGTGTCAGCTGTCCTCTAATTTGTGCTCGCACCATCATAACTGCCATTAACCCGACCCTTGCTCGTCTCTGGACATCCACTCTCCTCTTCCCTGGAAACAGTGATAATCGCAAATTCCCTGAGACGGTTTAACGACCCTCATATGGACTGAGACACAATTATCAGTCCGTTAGCCTGGAGCTCAATGGCCTTTTAAGTGGCCTGTTCTACCCCCAAACTGTGGTGAACTGTGAGAGGGAATACTGAGTTTGTCAGCTAAGTGGATGAAAGCCCATCATGTCCTGCTACTGGTGTGACCACCGGGTGCTGACTGGTCCTTGAAACTGATGGTCATATCTGCCTCTGAGAAGGCTGAGGTGAGCTGGAAGCTGATCCCTGTTGGGACTGAGCTGCTTTTTGGGTCAAATATTTAACATCTGATGATCAGGCAGTAAGGCACCTTGAATGTGTTCTAGTTGCATCCTGCAACTAACCTCCCGTCTATTCATTTGAAACTGGATTTACTGGATTTTGTATGAATCTATGAGATCTCTGAGTTAGATGAGAGGGTTGATACTGTCAGTCTGTTTGACATAAGGCGAGAGCCAGTTAGCTTGGCTTAGCATAAAGGCTGGAAACGGGGTAAACTGCCAGCCTGGCTCTGTCCTGTACTAAGAACCATTGTGCAAAAACAACTATTTGTAGTTTTACATGGGGTTATGTGAGGGATCTTTTCTTGGTGAGGAATAGTGACTTTGTGTTGGATGTCACTGCATCCAGCCAAAAAATAGCCACACAACCCCCGAAAAATACAAATAGTCGTTTTTTGGATTAGAATTAGTGAGATATCGTGTTAATTAATGCACTTCCTTTGTTCAGACAGAGCCAAGCTAGCTGTTTCCCCCTGTTTCCAGTCTTTGTGCTAAGCTAAGCTAACCAGCAGCGAATGAGCTTTTTTCTCACAATGTCTAAGTCTTCTTTAAAAGCAGACTTTTGGAGGTTACAGCCCATCTTTGTTCAGCTCAAAGCATACAATCACATTCAGATTTCATGTAAAAATGTGTCATATGTGCAGCTTCGACTGCTCGGAAAGCACCTGCTGAATATAATCTGACGACGGCTGACTGGCTGGGCTTTTTGCAGACTCCAGTGCAAATGTGTTGAAAGTGTTGAAAAGCAGTCATCACGTCAAATCAGAGTTATAATCAGACTTTAAATCGCGGATTGTGTCGTGTGTGGTTAAAGGAGACAGACAGAAACTGTGGCTCCATGTTGTGTCTGGCCATGATTCAGGCCCTGACACCCAGTCCGTATCCTTCACCCCCCCGCCTCGCTGGCAGGAAATGAGACATGAGACACACAGCTCCGACCTTGGCTGGTGTGTGTTAATCCCTGCAGGGTAAAGGGTGATGATTTGCTTCCTCTATAACACACACACACACACACACACACACACACACACACACACACACACCCCGATAGGAAAAAAAAGAACGGATGCAGTGAATTTAAGCATCCTTGGTAGTGTTTGTTGACTGTGACCTTAAATGTGTTTATAGACCCTCAGTTTGTGTGTGTGTGTGTGTGTGTGTGTGTGTGTGTGTGCGTGTGTGTGTGCGTGTGTGCGTGTGTATGTACGCCATGGGAGCCCCAGGGAACCTCTCCTCCTTTATGTCGTCTACTTTATTATAGGTTAGGCTTCTGGTCTCCAGTGTGTCATTCTGCTCCTCTCTGGGTGTGTCTCCTCACTAATGCCCTCTAACTCACACTCCGACTGTACTTCGGTTGATTTTTGCACCACACTGAACACAGAATGGAGTTGAGATCAATTCACCAAAAGATTTGGGACATCCCCAGGCACAATACTTGCATGTCTGACCTCCTTTTTCTTGCATTTGTGTGAGGAAATGGGGGTATGAGAGCCGTGTGTGTTCAGTGTGTCCATACTGTATGAGCGGCGGTGTTACAGTCGGCACAGTATTTGGTGTGTAGGCTGGCTGCTCTGTGCTGTGTGTGTGTGTGTGTGTGTGTGTGTGTGTGTGTGTGTGTGTGTGTTTGGATCAGAACAAAGGCTGATGATCTGGCTCCCTGTTCGTGCCCCAGCTGGTCGCCTCCTCGGTCAGCCTTGCTGAACAATAGGAGACGCACACAAACACACACACAATTGCACTTGATACAATCGCGTGCGTTCACAGCAGGCCTCCGGTGCTGCTTCACAGTAACCGGGGCCAACAATCTGTGCCTGCCGCCATCAGGCTGAATGCGGTGGGCGGGGTGGACAGAAAGATACAGGGACTGTTTTCAAGAGTGTGTGTGTGTGTGTTCTGCGTTTGGTGTGGTTTGGGTGGATTCTGTGTGTGTGGTCACCTCCTCTGGTGTGGTTTGCTGAAGAGGGACACTGAGTGCTCATAGTTCACTCATGCTTGTGTGTAAGTGCAGACCCTCTTCCCTCCTCCTCCTCCTCCTCTTCCTCCATTAACCCTGTGAGCTTCACAAAGTGATCAGTATAGACATATCTGGGCACAAACACACACAGATGAAGCCTGACAGGCCTCTCTCAGGGTCATGGCTGAGGCTGTGCAGGCTTCAGGGTGAGTGTTTTGTCTGCGTCAGTCTACGTTCATGTTGTGTGTGTGTCTAAACTGAAGAGATGAACACTTCCTCCTTGCCGCTGTTTGTCCAGTACAACAGTCAAATATCATTGAAATTCTTTTAAAATGTTCAGCTGTGTGAATTGTCTTGTTGAGGACAATAAGAACCTCTTTGATCGAATCCAAAATGATTCACATATAGAGGATCTATTAGAGGAGTGATCCATTCAAACCAGCTCGGTGGCAGAATTAAACAGTGTTGTGCGGTGCAGTATGTAAAGTGAGCCTTTTGTTAGATGGTTTATTTCCATATAGTGAAATTCTCGTCTTTCCCAGGATGATGACTTTAACTAGTCTGGAGTTTTGCATAGTTTAGAAACCGTTCAACCAGCTGACCTCCACACAGTCTGAACACTAACAGAAAGATGTTTGCTTTTATCAGTAAATGTAAATCGTGTACCAATTATGATTTTAGAGTATAGTTAGTAGCTCTGTCAGCCCTGAGTGACTTTTACAGCTCATCTTTAAACAAAACAAGCTTAAAAGCACACTTAAAAAAGAAATAGCTTGGGGGGAATATACTTATTTACTTTCTTGCCAAAGTCAGCTGAAATCGGTACCAGTTTGACATCTGCAAGAAAAAAAACAGCCTGCAGCTACTTAGCGTAGCTTAGCATAAAGACTGGAAACAGGGGGAAACAGCTAGCCTGGCTGTGTCCATGTAACACTGTCTACCAGCCCCTCTAAAGTTCACTAATATATATATACTAACGATTTTTATCTGTCTTGTATGTATCAAACTCGTATCTGTTCAGAAACTAAATAGTAAAAAAGACGATTTGCTGTACGACTCCATTATTTTTCCTTGATTGATTAATTGGTGATATTTAAAGAATGGGTTCGTCGTATTTTTCAGATTTGAATAATGAGCATTAGCATTGTAGCATTGTGTAATAATCATGATGGTGAGTCAGTAGTACGCTGTCAGTTTCTGGTGTGTGAAAGCACTCAGCAGATGGTTCTCTCCCTCCCTCCCCCCACACTAATAAATGGGCTGTCCTGTGCTACTGTATGAGGTGTGTGTGTGCGTTGGCGGAGCAGGATTAGAGCAGAGTTCAGGGATGTGACGGATGATCCTGGAGGCGAGCACAGTCTGACCCTCTTTTCTCCTCATTTTTCCTCCTCTGCTCCTCCTCTAATGTGTTCCTTCAAGCCCTCCTTGTCTGTTGGAGCTAAACTCACATTTCGTCTTCTTTGCCGCCCCCCCCAACACACACGCACACACACACACACGCCACCACCATGTGGTTCCCATTATGGTCAGTTAGATTTTCCTTCTCAATCTTCAGTCTGTGTGTGTGAATGTGTGTGTGTTGCGTTGTGTGCATCCTCACATAGTTTTGCAGAAACTCAATATGTCCGCAGAGGCCAGAGTTCCCGAGCTGACTTTAGCAAACACTCCACGGGAGAGGAGTGATGCATATTTTCCTTTTTTTTCGTCTGTTTCAGACACAGTGACTAACACCTTCTGTCAGGCTTTTCTCTGACGAGGATCTTTAATGTGAAGCACACCTTTGGCCTCAGGTGGAGATGAACAGTGTACAGCTTGTAGTGAGACACCGTGAGTACTGACTGAGGACACTGGGACACTGTTAGAGACTGTATGACAATTATTATTGGATTATTGAGTGAGGCTGAACTTTATGGTTGACTTTTTTTAAAAGCGAGGTCCTCAGAGTCCTTCATCTTTTCTTTGGCCTTCTGTGGATCCTCTACTTGACTTTTAGCTGCACAAAAATCTAATGAATTGCCTCAAGTGATGTCACTGGAGTCAAAATACTGTAAATAAATGAGTAGATAAATAATGGTCTACATAACCTCCCCCCAAAATAAATTTCTTACAGTCCCTCAGTTGAAAATGTCATGACCAGAGGACATACCTCCAATTTTGAAAGCACATGATTGTTTCTTATCAGCAGCGTTTTAGGGCAGATTTTCCTGTTCAGTGTGTTCAACATGACCTCTGCTGCCAGCTCACCTCGGCTGTGCGAGAACAAGAAGCATGGAAAAATGAGATGAGGTGGGGGGAGGGTGTCACACATGAGGAGGGAGACGGATGGGGAACACATGAGCGTGCTGGTTTGTTTTCTCGAACACGTCTTTCTTTCTCTCTCCGTCTCGTTCTCTGCCTCACTCTGCACACATTTACACAGCAGCCCAACGGACAGTCCATCTCTCTGTCTCTCTCTATCCAGCCCTCCAGATATAGGCCTATGACCTCATAATATATAATAGCATGCTTTGTGCTGCATGAAGTGTGTGTGTGTGTGTGTGTGTGTGTGTGTGTGTATGTGTATGTATTCATAGTTCACTCATGGTTGTTTACCTTGCTCTTAAGTGCCTCATTGGAGTTGATGTCATTTTAATGAGGTCTGGTGTTCTGCACACATACAGGCGGGTGTATGGACACACAGATATGCACGGGGGCCTTTGGACTATAGATTTAGTATCTGTAGCAAGAGCCACAACTCTTAAATATAATATTGTCATTAGTGATTGATCTGTTTTTGCTTGTTTAATTTGATTTCCTGTTTACGTTATCTTATGACAAAATATCTGCAAAAAAATGTGACACTCCAATCAGCCTCAGCTGTACGTTGTGTCCAGTGCTAATTAATACATGTTATGATGCTAACATGCTAAACCAAGATGTTAAATGTGACCTTCATGATGGCTAAACTTCAGCATGTTAACATTGTCACTGTGACCATGGTAATGTTAGCATTTAGCTCAAGAGTGGCCTCACTAAATTCAGTGATTATCAGAACTGTTGCAGATTAATTTCCTGTTAATCGATTAACTTTAAGTTCTGCATTCATGGTAGATGCCAGTGTGTGTGTGTGTGTGTGTGTGTGTGTGTGTGTGTGTGTGTGTGTGTGTGGGGTTTGTGACCATCCACCATGACAACTAATCCTTTGAACTCTAGTGGGGTCTGTCTGGACAGATGTGTGTGTGTGTGTGTGTATGTGTGTGTGTGTGTGTGAAATCCTTTACTAATCCATGCTTTCTGATGTTGCTCATTTAGTAGGTCTGAGCCTGACCAGAGGATGTGTGTGGGTGTGTGTGTCAGAAGCCGTTTATACCTCATTAAGTGTGTGTGTGTGTGTGTGTGTGTGTGTGTGTGTGTCTGTGTGTCTGTGTGTGTCTGTGTGTGTCTGTGTGTCTACATCTGGACTGTTAGCTGTTAACTGTCATCCTCTGTGGTTATTTGCATCCTCCACATGTTCACATCCTCGACTGACCCATTAGCCTGTAACCTCTAACCACTCCTCCGCATCTGACCCCAACCAGGTATGGACCTGTCAGCCAATCAGGACGAGGAGGGCGACCAGGAGGTGTTCCAGGTGGAAATTTGTCGTGAAAACAGGAAATGTGCATTCCGGACCGCCGCAGGGAAATACTGGACCCTGACTGCTAACGGCGGCCTGCAGTGCACCGCTTCCACCAAGTAAGCATCACACCCATCACTGAATCTCTCCTCCTCTACTCTACACAAACTTCAAATCCACCACACCTGCCCCAATGTGTCTGCTCACTCGCTAACCGGAGGCAGTGATTGTGTGTGAGAACCTGATACTGGTCCGTCACAGCTCCTGGTCTGTAGCCCCCTTTGGTAATTTGAGTTTACTTAAGAGTTTTGTGTGTATTTGATGGTGTGTGTGTGTGTGTGTGTGTGTGTGTGTGTGTGTGTGTGTGTGTGTGTGTGTGTGTGCGTGCAGTGGGGGGTGGATGATGTGTGGGAGGTGAAGAGTGAGTGATCTCACGTCATGGCTGTGGCATGTTGTGGGAGATGAAGTGCATTTGTGTGCGACCTCAACCTGTAGAGAGTGATTTTCTTTAATGTGCAGTGGTGCTGTCCAGCCCGAGTGCTGGCTGTTAACCCCTGAACTTCGACCTTTGACCCTCTGCTCCTGAACGATTTCACTGTGAGGCCCCCAAACAGATGCGGGAGTAGAAGCTTATACTCCCTTGAGTATTAAATAGAGTACTTGTGTGACCTTTATTTTGAAAATCTGTGTTTTTAATGCACAGATAGAAGCTGCAGATGTAGTATAAGTACAGGAGTGAAGTGTCCTGAGTTAACTCTGAGGCTGACACCCCTCCATTTTTCAAGCATAGTCAGAGCAGAGACAGTCATGGACACACTGCAGAGCGCTCCGCAGGAAGTACACCAAATTCCTCCATCACATTCTTGAGATTCGACTCGCTGCAGTCCTCGCTGATTAAACCACAGAAATGTTTTCTTTCACCAAGTCCTCTTGTGGTTTGAGGAGAATGTTTCAGAGCGTCTCTAATAAAAGCGAGGCAAAATGATCGTTGACTCCAGAATGTGACGAGGAAATAAAACTGTCCTCCGTGTCGAGTGAAAGGATTAACAAGGTGCTCAATTCAACTGAACCAAAGACTACAAGTGAGGCTTATCCCTCCACCCTGAGCCCACCTATCCAATTACCCAGCAATTACTTGTGTTCTGGATGGAGCAGCTGGTTTTCTGAACAGAGCTGAATGTGACACACAGGTGCTACTGGAATCCTAACTGCCATGTAAATTACCCCTCTTCCCTCTCACGTCTTTACTTTCTCTCTCTCTCTCTCTGCAGGTCTGCTAATTGCTACTTTGACATTGAGTGGCGTGGGAAGAGGCTGACTCTCCGGGCTGCTAATGGGAAATACGTCGCCGCCAAGAAAAACGGCCAGCTCGCAGCCACCATCGACTCTGCCGGTCGGTGAGATTTTGTTGATTCAGCCGTTCAGAAAGTGACACGTTAGCTAACTGATTTACTTCTCAGCAGCGATGGGGGATTTCAACACAGTGAGGGAGCAGGAATGAAATCATGGCAGCATGTTCCAGTTGTCTGGGCTTCAAAGGCTCCAGCGTTCATGAGCTGAGCGGTTCTGTTTCGTAACAGCAGAACGTGGCTGTTTACTCTGCGAAGAGTCGGCTTTGTTGGAGTCTTTCCGTTTGTTCCTTTTGCCACGTTCTCGCTGCTTTTCTGTTTGAAGTTAATCGCGTTGATGGGAAACATTGTGAGAAAACTCCTGAGTGTGCAAAGACACCGAGGAGGCTGCACGGTGACGCCAGAACAGTGCTGGGAAGCAACATGTACTCAAACACAAACATTTCTATTTTATGCAACTTTGTACTTCCACTCCACTATATTTATCTGACAGCTATATTTACTACAGTCATGCGTCAACAATAATGTCATATATTATATATGTCACAGGCCACATTTTACTGTAGGTCAAGTACTTTTACTTAGTTTCTATTTGTACATTTTACTGTTGATCCTCATGTAGTTTTTCGTTGTAATGTAGTATGTATACATTAATGGTACTTTCATGTAAGTAAAGGATCGGAGTACTTCTTCCACCCCTGCACCAAAATATCGTATTATTTGTGCCCCAAAAACAAAAACCTTAATGCATCTTTCACATCCAGGCACATGTAAAGTATGTGCTTATTACCATGCCCACATATTAACTGAAGGTGAAGCCATGCAAACAGACTTGAAGAGTCTTAGTCTTTGTGCTAAGCTAAGCTAACCTGCTGCTGGCTGTATCCTTTCAGTGAATGGACAGATATGTGAGTGGAATTTATCTTCTCATCAACCTCTCAGCAAGAAAGCAAACGTCAAAGTCTTCCTTTAATAACACCAGCTCATTATATTATTACAGCACACTCTGCTGCATGAAACAGGCCCCATGTCAGCAAACAGATCAGACGATGCACTGATTATAAAGTGGCCTGTGTTGGCACTGGAGGATCAAAGCTGAAGCTTTCGCTTTGTGCTGTCAGCTACCACTGTGCTCTTTTTAGGGCAGATTTGAAGCCAAGCTGCTTTGCATACATTTTTAATGAGATGTATAAAAACTCAGCACTTTAAGCTCAAGCAGTGAGCTAATATATGAAGTTGCTCTTGCAGAGCAGTGTGAGTGTTTCGAAAGTGCAGATTTTGGCATTTTAGGCATGAGAACCAGTGTTTTTGGGAACCAGTGTGTGTAATCGAATGTATCATGACCAATTATTTAAGCACACAGTGAAAAAAACTGCTGAGGTTGTCACATGCTCACAGTATTTCCAGTAAACACGCCTCGTCCTTTGTCTGTCTCCAGGTGAGTCTGAGGAGTTCATCATGAAGCTGATTAACCGCCCGATCATCGTGCTGCGTGGGGAGCACGGCTTCATCGGCTGCAGGAAGGTGACGGGGACGCTGGACTCCAACCGCTCCTCCTACGACTACTTCACCATGGAGTTCAGAGATGGAGCCTACAGCCTGCAAGGTCAGTTCAGGTGTTCAGCTGACAGCAGCTGGACGGTCAGTGTCTTGCCGAAGACATGTTGGCTGTTGTGTGTTGAATGTAAACCTACACATGTGGCAGCATTAAGCAGGCGCAGAGAGGTACTGCTTGTCGGAGCATGTGGAGGGACCTCCTGCAGGCATACAAGGGATTAAATCATTCAGGGATTCTCATTATGGGTTTACTCACTCATGAGGCGTTTATGCCAAAAAGAGGGATTTGATTCGGGTAATTTCCACGCCTTCTCATTATGTAATTCAAACAAAGACATTTTTTAAGCCCAAGCTTTTGTTCCCTCCTCCATTTGTTCACACCCTTCCTCCTTCTTTGTGCCACATGATACCTTCTTCTTCTTCACTCCCTTTCCTCTTTCTTTAATCCACCCGGTCCCTCTCGTCTCGTCTCCTCCTGCAGACTCGACGGGTAAATACTGGATGGTGGGTAACGAGCAGTCGGTGGTGAGCAGCAGCGACACACCCGTCGACTTCCTCTTCGAGTTTTGCGACTACAACAAGCTGGCCATCCGCCACTTCGCCGACAACAAGTACCTCCGCGGGGACCACGCCGGCGTGCTGAAGGCCAACGCCGACGACCTGGAGACCGCCACGCTCTGGGAGTACTGAGGGAAGCGTGGATGCGGTCGCCCACTGCTGCGATGCTGATGGATGAATGAAGCATGGCGACGCAGCACTCCCCACCCTTACATCTATCCCCCCCACTCTCCTTCCAGTCCTGATATTATATCCTGTACTTATGACTTTATATGTTGATAAACTGCACAGAGAGAAAAGGAAGGATGAGAGAAGAAGGAAGGAGACACTCCTTTCTCTCCTGCCTCCCTTTCCTTCCCTTCATCCTTCCTTCCTCCCTTTCCCAACTCTGCTCTGCAGCGCCGACCTTTACCTGTTGCCATAGTTACCGTGGGGCTGTGCACTTTTTTCTGCTCCGATCTGGTTCGCTGCTCGACCTGTCACTCACTCCCTCCTCGCCTTACGATTGGGCCGTCCCTCTCCCAGAGCAGAGCAGAGCCACGTTTAAAGAGCCCCCCCCCCCCAGTTGACCCCTCGTCTTTGTACTTGTCTCTATTGTGTGTGTGAGCAGCACATGGTGGCAGTATTTATGGTATCTGACCCGGTCTGCTAGATCTGTTTCTACCTGATCTAATCTCCCAAAACAGACCCACTGCTGGGTAAAGTCCTCTTCAGTGGCTTCCTGTCAGCTGCAGAGGGTCTGTTTTTGTGCGGTTGGGTCGGGTGGAGGCAGATTTGGTGCTCCCGTCAGACCAGGCCTGGTGTGTTTGTTTTGACGAGCAGGCCCCGGTGCCTCCGTGTGATGACTCTGTGATATAACTGGAGTGGATCTGATGATCTGATGATAAAGGTGATGTAACTGATGGGTTCACCCCCCGCCTCTTCATCTCAAATGTAAAATAGTCAAATGTAAACCAGTCTCCTGTGTCGTTCTCTAGCTGTGTTCTCATTGGTCGGCGGGCATTTTCCTTGACCAAACAGGAAGTAGGAAGTTCAAACATTTGTCCCCCTCCCACCCCCCACAAGCTAAACCTATTGTCCTGAGAACAGTATAAAGAAAATAAAGTTAAAAATGGTGCGCACACACGCGTTAACTGCACTCACCTGTGTTACTGGAGGAAAAGCACTCGTTGACACACACTTGGATTCGTTTCTTTTTCTATGTGCAAGGCACAGGCATTATCATGGGTAGCCATAGCAACTGGAGTGAAATTTCTAGAGCCTTTTGAAAGCTGCTTTTTGGGTCCTTCAACCAAACTTAGACCTCAGCCTTTATCGACACCAAACCAGCTGATGCTGGATTAACAAACCGTCATCTCACACACACAACTGACCAAACTGGAACCTGGTGCTACTAACTCGCGACACGCTAAGAAATACTGCAGCGCCGTCGAGCGTCTCACACACCGTCTGGACCAGCAGATCGTGATTTCCTGCCACGTCTCTGCCCTTGAGAGCCTCACTCTGTAACTTCAAGGGCTGCCAAGAGTTAATGACCTAATCCTGCTTCTTCTTTGGTTTTAATTTCTGTCTGAACTCTGAGAAGTATCAGGACAGCCTTCTCAGTGAGAAACGACCAAATTGTTTTTGTTTTTGTTGGATTTTTCTGTTCCCGGCTCGTTGGTGAAGGTGGCGAAGCGATATGTTTAAAAAAAAAAAAAAAGAAAAAAAAAGAGTAGAAGCAGACTTTGAATTTGTCGTCCATTTAACTGAAACATCTGTGACGCAGTCATGTAGCACATTGCACCCATAGATCCTTTGATTCTCTGCCCTTCAGCGGCTTGCTTTCTCCATTACACATTAAGCAGCAGAGATTATCTTGGCACCGGGCCCTGTATTATCGGGCTCTTCCACCCATCATTGCAATCATCATCAAGCATTCCTCTGATGTGGAAATCAGTATGGAAAACCAATCATTGATTGTAGCCAGCTCCTCACCAACTCCGCTCAGTTTCCTCTCTGAGGGTCTTTCATGAAGCGTTGAGAATCTCAAGCGAATGAAAGGAGTGGTTATCCTTGGAGAAAAGTGTCTCCAAGGTAGCCAAGGCCAAGGCTTAGACAAACGGATGTGGAAGGGTAAACATGTGGTAATGACTGTGCCTTACTCTTGAGTTTTTGGGCAGTTGGAAAATAAAAGATTTGAAAAAAAGAAGAAGAAAGTCCACATCTTTGCTTTGTATAACTGGAGCTTTCTTTTTGTATTATGATTTTGTATAATTTTTTGATATTGTGGATTAATCTCTCTCGTGCCATTGGTTCACCTGAAACCCAACGACCAATAAAACTGGGATTTGGAATGCTATGTGCCTGTATTGTTTCTTTTAGTCCTTGCTTTTTGAGTTTCACTCATTGTTCCCATTATCAAACGACCAATACATTTAGCTAAAACAGTCACATCACACACAGATTCTATCAGCAACAGCCAACTAGCTAGTTAAGCTAACATTAGCCTGTTAAGATGGAAACTCTTGCCTCCAGATGACTTTTCAATGTTGCCAACTACATTGTTTTAAAATGAGAACTGTACAAGACATGGACATAAAGACGCAGCATCGTTCTTGTACTGCAGACAGATTTAGTTTTAGTAAATATGTACGATCCAACTGTTTTTCCATTCTAACATAACCTTGTTTAGCTGCTTAGCTTAACTTTACATTATGTTAGATTTGCTTGTATTTTACATTTAAGATTTAATGTTACAAGAGAAATTAATGTAACATGAAATGCTTCTGGGTCGTGGAAGTGATGCTGGATTACAACTGCAATATGCTAGTTAGCCAGACATGCTAATGTTGGCTCCTCACACTTTTGCTATTTACTTTTGTATTTTTTAAATAAATATATTTATATGTTTAAGTTAAAAAAAAAGCACTGCACATTCAAAATCATGAAACACTGCTTCAACATGCTGAGAAACTCAAAGCTCGACAAACCTGCCGAGCATCATTGTTCGGGAAGCATTAGCAAACTGCCAACTGGAAAATTACAGATATTTTGTGCATCATTGTGCGGATTTTCTTTGAACATGACATGACAGGAAATTCATATTTTCCCTGAACCTGACATTTGGCTACTTCAGGAGACCAGTGAAATCTTGAATTGGACTTCAAGTGTAGGCAGGGCTTCACAGACCGCAGAGGTCCTGTGAGGTGGATGAGCGTCAGGATTTAAACTCTTGTTTGGTCTTGATACCTATGAAACACGATGGCAGTCATAATCCCACCTGCGTAGCTCTGGAAACCCAGCCTTTTCTCGCTCATTTCTCATATAATCGCAGTGCTTCATTCTTGGTCTCCTGCCAGTTTCTGACCACAGCGGCTCCATGTGCTGTCCCACTTACACACACATACATGGAAACACACACACTTTTTCCTGTCTCCTGAATAGAGCCTTTGTGTTGAAACATTTATTCTAGTGCAGAGAAAGGGCAACCCCCTCTACAGATTCACACACACACACACACGAACACCATCCAGGGAGGTAATGTAATGATGGAGCCTCCAGAGCAGGTCCCTAAGCCCCCCTACCCCCCCACCTACCCTTCAGGCTTGCAGATCCCAGAGGAACACCCAACATGGCAAAACAAACACACACCACCCCTCCATCTAATCTCCTCCCCTGTGCTGCTCATGTCCCCCTCCCACCTAATCCTTTCCCCTCTCTCTGCCTGCTCGAACCATCTCTTCCCATTAATCCTCCATACTGCCTCTCTCCCACTGATTTTTCCTCCCCTTTTTCCTCCTCCCTCATTCTGCTGAAAAGATGAGTCACTGAAAATATGACCCAGATCCCAGAAATGGGTGCAGTGGTTTGTGGGTAAAATGCCAGGCTGCAGGCTGAGCCGGCCCTCTGTCTGTCTCTCTGTCTGTCTGTCTCTCTGTCTGTCTCTCTGTCTCTCTTTCTCTCTCAGAACAAATGAACGAGTGAGGAGAGGCGAGGCAGGGAGAGATGGGGGGAGGGTTAAGGGAGGGAGGAGTGGCTGTGTGCGAAATGGCCGCCATCTCCGCCCACATCTGAGTCCCCCCCCCACACCTCAACCGGTCCTCTTGTTCCCATGGAAACACCAGCTGTTACAAGCTCTGAATCAAAGAGGCGAGTGAGGGAGTGAGTGGCGTCGTTAGGGGCAGAAATGTCAAAAACCTTCATTATATCCAAATGCAGGCTGATGGAGGCGTAGTTAGACTTGTGTGGTTGGAAGGGGTGGGGGTGCGCAGAGCTTTGTGGGGTTAGGATGGGGAGCCCTGGGGAGCAGCGGGAGGAGGAGGAGGAAGTGGGCCTTTGATCAGAAAAGACCACATCATTGAGGAAACAGCACAAGGCCGAGCTCTGCTGAACTACCCCGAGTCTTTCCTCCTCTTCTATTCCTCCCACCGACTCGCCTGCAGAGGAAGAGTACATGTATTCACCTTCCCTCTCATCTGTCATCTTTCATGTGACCGGCTTTCTGCTGGCTCCCCTCGCTCTAATCAAATCTACGTCCACCCATATTTTTCCATCACTCTCGTGGCCCAGCAGTGAGTCAGTGGGTCACTGGGTCAGTCACTAATCTCTTTAGGGGATATGGAGGAGCAACACGGGTCTGTGCAGGATGAATAGCAGGTTGACTCACCATGACAAATCAGCCATCAGACACAGAGAGGGCACGCTGGCATACTTACACATCTTATATGTATGTTGTGTCAGCTCAAACACAGCGAGACGTGTCTATGCTTTAAAAATAAGCCGCATGGAGCAAATCCTAGCACTGTATCCCCCTTGAACAAGCCATGCTAGCAGCTCCGCAAGGCTGCATTAACATGCTAACATCACTAATGTTTAGCAGGTAGGTGACATTTACCAAACTTCATTATGCAGTATTATTGTAGCATGATAGCATGCTAACATTTGCACTGAACACAAAGCTGAAGCTGATGAGAATTAGTCTGGCAGGTATTTAGTTTGAACAGTATTGCATTGAGAGAAACCTTCAAATTACAACCCAGTTATGTGAAAACAGAAAAATGGAGATCTTCATGTCGGCCATAGTGTGAGGGTCAAAAATCGACAGTAACAATGAGAGAGTCCGTTATTGTTTAACCACAGTTGTCATCGGGTAAGTCAGGTGTGAAACATCCTACAAAGGCTGTGTGAGCAGCTGCACCGAGATCACAGCTGTAAAAGCACACACTCATTAAAAATACACACTCTCATTAAAGATACACACAAACAATAACAGACACAAACAACGCCAGCAGAGGTGGAGCAGCAGAGGCTGTCTGGGGAGCAAACGCTGCCAGACACCAGCGGTCCTTGTGGACTAGGCAGCAGAGGCCTTTAATATGCATGTATGCATGCACACACACACGCAGACACACAGACAATGTGTGACTCAGAGTGTGAAGGTTGTCTCGGTCACCACAGATGATGCATAAATATGTGTGTGTGTGTGTGTGTGTGTGTGTGTGTGTGTGTGTATGTGGACATGTTGTGCTGTTACAGTCACACCAGCTCTCACAGAAACATGAATCCAGAATAACAGGAAGCTGCAGCAGCAGAGGTGGTATTTGACCATTTCAGGTGTGCCAGGATATGCAGTTCATGGCTGGTTCATATTTTCAGGACTTCACATCTGTCCCATCAAAGCCTATTCAGAGCATCGGGTTCCCAGCAGCTACTCACTGACAGGTTTACAGTGGTCTGAATGGGAACAGTGGTGCCATTATTTTACTGACTGATTTACACTATTTGTATCTCGAGGCAGATAAGGTGAGGCCAGTGTGGTACATTACATACACAATGACAGTTAAAGGTGCATGAAATAAATATAATTGACAGAGATGTATGTAATGGCAATCCAACCAATAGTTGTTGAGACATTTCTGTCCTTCTTGTGTATTTAAGCCTCTCTCTGCTGAGGTTTAGGCCTCTAACTTTAAATAATCCACCTCCATCTAACTTCATTTTAATTTTCATTTCACAGTGAGGGTTGGACCTCCAAGTGTGACAGCACTGCGTTGCCAGAAGTCTCCTTTATTGAGCCTTATCACGTCACTTAAGCCGGTCCTTTGTTCTTCGAGTTAAATGAGTCATTAGAAGATAATACTCTATAATACTATCTGACTGTAATCCATGACCCACACGCCTGTCTGGTGGGCCCTGGGGTGTCTTCAAGGACAAGAAAAGAATAAAACGCAGTAGAATATGATTTATTCAGAAAGAAGGCGTGATAGTTTTCAGGGATCCAGGCTCATTGCAGCTTTGTCCTCAGAGAAGCCATGACAGTCGAGGTGAAGGGTCACAGGTTGAGGTCAGGCCTTAAAGTGGGTCATTACACTCAGCTGAGCAGCCATTATGTTCATAGCAGTCATGGGACTCACACACACACACTCATACTTACTCTAATGTGAACATATTTTACACATTAGGATAATTGTTTTCTTCGTGGGGAGTGCTACTCAGCTTGTAAAAACAGCTGGCAGTAACGTCAACTAGTCTGTGGCTTTGTCGAGTCTCATGTCACAGTGATGTCAGAGAAAGACGTAGGTTGTCTCCGATTGGGCTTCAAAAACTTTTTTTTTTTTTTTTTTTAACAGAAATCTTGTGTTGAGAGCTTGAAAAGCAGCAGGAAGGGTCAAATAAAAGACAGTTGCCTTGCATTATGGGAAGTGTAGGATCTAGTGGATTGGCGGTCTGGTTTTGACCATTCTTTTCTTTTAGCCGTGCCAGCGTTGTGGCTTAAGGGAGGGCCGTGCGTTGGTCAGTCCACATCAGCCTGTTAGCACTGACACCGTAAGAATGTTAGCATGTTGACGTTAGCATTCAGTTCAAAGCATCGCTGTGTTTGAGTACAGCCTCAGTAGACATGAGACACCCTGAAGAGTCATTTCCTGTATCCGTGTCACGTGGGTGTCACCACTGACGGCCCATTAGGAGACATTAGCGGCAGGTCTGGAGTCCATTGTTTCCAAAGGGAGAAATGACTGTGAGCACAGATTGAGACCAATTCTTTCGCCTCAGAGTCACCAAAGTAAATACTGGACCAATTTTTCACAAGCCACATGTCTCCTGAACATTTTGACTCTGAAATGGTATTTTTCAGACAGACACATCAGGAGAAAAGTCACTTTGTGATTAGTCTGTTTCAGTAACACATTCTGAGATATCTGAGCATATGAAGCTAATATGAGTCACTGGCACTATAAAGCACCAACATTAAACTCGTACTGTATCTAATGTTGTATTGTTTGGACATGGGCAAGCCATCAGATGCGTCAGTGCTAAAAATGCCCAATGGGAACAGGGGGAGAGGCAATTACAGCCACTTAGGAGACAGGAAGTGTACAGCATTTCATACCACTGGCACAGCCT
Source organism: Chaetodon auriga (assembly GCF_051107435.1). Classification (NCBI taxonomy): domain Eukaryota; kingdom Metazoa; phylum Chordata; class Actinopteri; order Chaetodontiformes; family Chaetodontidae; genus Chaetodon; species Chaetodon auriga. The sequence goes on along the minus strand of NC_135089.1, from coordinate 16,501,666 downwards.
GTGATAGGTAATCTTATTATAGAGCTTCTTTGGCCTCACATAGACTCGTTTAGTCTGTTTGTTGCAAGTTCCCAAACTTTATGAACATGCAACACAAAACCTCTGGAGAACTGCTTAAAGTGTGATACTTGTGTCTGCTGTTTTTTTTTTTTTGATTGCTCCTCTCCACCAAAAGAGTGATTTATGGTGTGACTGTAGTTGGAGTTAGTGCCCCTTTTCTATCAACTTTATGTCAGTTAGCTACATTATCACAGTGAGCCATGTCAGGATTTGTTAATGTGATAATGATAATGTGAAAATATAAAATCACACATCGAGTTGATAAGGTTGGGAGACACCATGTTTTACGCTGCTGTAACATCTATACTGTTACAGACTTTATGGAAGCCCCTACACGTCCTTGTGTGTCTTAGTTAAATACAACATACATTATTTAATTCATGAGGCCGTGCCTGCTGTTAGAATATGCTGAATCTGATTACAGTCTAATTCTGGCCCTCAAACACAGTCTGTCTCATCCCATCCATGACTAAAACCATTAGGACCTGGGGCCTAAAACGGCAGTTCGCTGTGCGACTGTTATAGTCTACATGCAGAAACAAGAGGCTGAGTGTGTGTGTGTGCATGTGTGTGCGTGTGTAGCAAAGTGATTTGTCACAGCACACTTGGCTGAACAAAGAAGTCCCCTCACCCTGTAACATCACAAAGACAGGCTGTCGCTACGTCGTGATTGGTGGAAAGCATACACTGTGTCATGTGATTGGTGCATTGCCCAAGGGCTCAGTTATCATGAGTCAGCCCCTTTTTTCTGCATGAGGGAGGAGGGGGAGACAGACGAAGGGGGAGAGAGACAGACAGGCAGAAGGGTGGTGAGAAGTTTCTTTAGGTATCTGGGAGGAAAAACTAGCTTTTCATAAGTAGAAACTCAAAGAAATACGAACTGAAATGTTTTTATTAAAACTGTGTGATCTCACACCTTACACAAAAGATACAGAAGGGAATGCTAACTGTTTTTTTTTTCAATTATGTACGCAAAAATATCTGTATAAACTGGAAATAAATTGTCTCAAGATTCTATACAGTTCACCAGTTCAACTCCAGTATTTCAACAGAAAAGATGACGAAAGGAGCACGGAACGCGGGGATCCACGGCATGATTGAAGTCCCTGGTTCAGAGGGAGAAGGCAAAGCGTCTGAATGTGTGCCTTTCGACAGACTCAATCATCATTTCAGTGTGTTTTATCGCCTGAAACTCAAAGGAATGAGTCAAGTGGCAGGCCAGAAATCTACATGAGAGAACATGGAAACTATGAAAGCGGAGAAAAGGTGATGCACTCTGTCTTTAGAAAAACACCACATCTCAAAAACAGCACTGAAATGACTGCAGTGAGCGAGTGTGTGTGTGTGTGTGTGTGTGTGTGTGTGTGTGTGTGTGTGTGTTTGTGGAGGACTGATACACTCATCATAGAGTGTGTGTTAGAAGCGTCTGTAGTAGCGGTGCGGGGGTCCGTAGTGCATGGGCAGGTCCATGACGTGATGAGGGTTGACAGGAGGGTTGTGGTGGTGATGGTGGTGGTTGTTGTTGTTGTTGTTATTGTTCAGGGGGGGCAGGTGCTGTAAAGGGGGCACGTAGGGGGCCGGGGGCAGCTGGTGCATCATCACCTGGTGGTACATCCTGCCCTGGGGCGGAGCCGGCGGGTAGCGGGCACGTGGAGGCACGAAGAGGGGAGCTTGTACCGCCTGCGGCTGAGGAGGGGCCAGAGGGTTTGGGTTCGGGTTGGGTTGGTTTTCAGGGGGCGGACCCACACGTGGTCGCTTGGCGTCGGTGATGGGCTCCGGAGGGGGGCCGACCCTCTTCCCTGAATTATCTGCTGGAAGGTGAAAAATAAGAAGTCACTGATGAAGCCTTGTCTGATCTTCCTGTCTGGTTTCATAACACGGTGACGTTGTTGTGAGGCTTCCCTGGAGGTTTCAGTCTCCCCCCTGTACACACCGGCCTGCCTTACATGCTTTACACAAACACACTGACACAAACCAAACACAGGAAACACCCCTGCAACTGCTGCCGCTTTAAGCTGTAAACAGCCAACTTGTCCGGATAAATAATTGTTAAAGAGACAAAGAGGAAGCAGCAGAGAGGAAGAATAATGTTGCTGCAGTGCAACATTTCCCTGCTGTGGAGCAAAATTCACCACATTTCTAGATCAGTCTCAGTAAAGATGAGGGAGACGATTAACAGGACAGAAATACTGAGCAGTAACTGTGACACTCGGCACTGACCTGCAGACTTCTTATTCAGCTCTGCCTCGCCTTCCTTCTGGATCTCCTGAATGATTCGCTCGTCGTCTTGCTGCAGAAACACGCACAGAAGTTGTTAACATTAGTGCAACTGTTGCACTGTTTAGCACAGTGAACTCAACTCTTGTGGTGCTCAGATAATTAACTCGTGACAGCTTTAAAGAAATCCTCCAGGCTAGAGGTCACAGGAACAACAGGAACTTCTTTACAAGACAATGCAACACAACAGCAGTACTACCTTTATCAATACTACTACTACTAACACTGCTGAGACTATTTCAGACATAACTCAGGTCATTTCTGAGGTTGTAGCTTGTAAGGTGTTGTTGGAGGGGAACATGAGGAAGCTCAGGCCGGTCAGAATCCCCTCGTGCATCTCTGCAGCTTCAACATGTAGCTTCCAGCGTGGGCTCAGTAGTTATGTCTGAACCTTGTGATGCACAACTATAATTCAAGCTTTGGCCAGCACAGTGCTTGTTTGGCTGCAGGCTTGTTGTGTCTGAGTCTAATGAAAACTGTCTCCAGTGAGGTCAGAGCTACTGTCGTGGGTGGGACAGCAGTTTGCCATTAACCAGTGTGGTCTAAACTGATAGAGTAGTGGCCGTGTTCTTCTCTAATCTAAAAATAAACTTTTGGGTTAAGTGAAGATAAAGCTAGCGAGACGTAAAAAGGAAAAGCTTTAAATGATGATAAGACGGCAGTCAGCCCCTTTCACCGACTCTCCTCTGGCCCTCTGGTTACCAGCATTTATCCATTTCTTGGCAATGCTTTCAGGACCAGCTCTTGGCCAGCGAGAGCTGCTGGAGAAGCTCCAGCTCATTAACTGCTCAGGGACTAATTGTTGTTTCTGGCTGCCAGTGACGCTGTGGCCAGTTCACTGTGGGCTACCATGGAGTCAGATGGCTGGGGTCAAAGTGCAGGGAGAGGCGTTTGAGAGCGTAAAAGACCACCACCAACATCTTGTGGCTGAAAACTAAAGAGGTAATGTCACTTAGGCCCTTCACTGTCCTCACGCTACAACGTCCGGAAGAAAGAAAGAGTCACTTGTTAACATGTCTAGGCTTACCGTGGGGTCTGTCCAGAGGGAGCACTTGCGGCAGTGGCGGCAGGGAGCGCCTGGAGAGCGAGCGTGCTGGCAGAAGTGGTTGTAGCCAGTGATGGGCTCTCTGCAGAGGTAGCACATGAAGCTGCCACAGCGGCACGACATCCTGTTGCAGCCCTCCGACTTGACCAGGCCCGTCCCGCACTTCACACACTTCCTCACCCGAGCTGCCGTCATGCGCTCCTCGCTGCGGCGCGGGGCAGACGGACAGGCACAGTTAAAAACAATGAAAAGGAGAGTGAGAAACAAAAGAATTAAAATCAACAAAAAGAAAGAGAGAAAAAATAAAGGCAACACTGCAAAAACATGTCCCTGACTTCGTGGCTGCGGATAATAACATGAACTTTCTCCTGCCGCTCTCAAGGACAGAGTCCTCCGCGTGTTTTCTTAATCTTGGTGTGAAATGAGAAATCGGTCTCCTGCTCATGTTAGTATTTTCTTGCGGGCATTAACAAAAGGCCGTCACCCAGAGCTTCCCTCTCAGGGTCAAACTCACACACTGTTCTCCTTTGAAGTAATTTAATTGAAGTTGTTTGCTGTGTCTTTACCACAAAGTCAACATGACTTTGGGATACAAGAACAAATCAAAGTATCGGCCTAAACAGCCCACCAAGACACAGACCCACGGGGTGATCGACTGTCAAACAATCCAGCCACTTTTTTTTTTTTTCCTTCATGGCAGTTAACATTTTATCATTTTTCCTGCAGGCAGGCAGATATGTCAGAATTGATATGGTTGCAGCCAAAAGCTACATGACATGGTAAGTTGATGTTTAGCTTTGCTTCAGCACAGGAACGGCAGACTTCACCTCTAACAATGAAAGCTACCATACAGAGAGAGTTACAGAATGTAAACGAACAAAACCTAAGTACAGTAAGTACAGGGTTTAAACAAGGGCAGCGCTAACCTACAAGCAGCTGACAACAGGGAAGTGAATGTTGTACCAGGAACTGATCATCTGATCAAGGGGAAAACACAGAGAGCTTTAAAAACCGGAACAACTGAACAAAGAAGTTCTATCTGCTCCCAGGACCAGTGTAACCTGTTGGCAGTCCCTTTATGGGAGGCAAACTTCCAGCGTCTTCCCTGACATACAATGACATCAAGCCAGCAGCAGAGGAGGAAGAGGTGACATAAATACAGCCCTTAAGGGACAGTCATACGAAATAAAACTGACTGTGTGATGTAAAATGTGAAATGTCATACTTATGTGTGTAGACTTTCAGGTTTTCATTGGGCATCTACAATATCTTGATGTTTCCTTTCATGTAGCTTTCATCTGTGCTTGTGAGATATTTTTCATATATTTGATGCGTGACTGTCTCTGTACTCTCCCTTAGTGGAATACAGTGTGTGCCAAACCAGTTTTAAACTCTGTGTTTGGGACCAAACCCCAAAATCTTGAGGGGACTACTGTTGAGATTCTTTCACTCGTGTGCTGTTACAATCATCAGGTCAGTGCCGCTCAGACCAGCTCCACTGATCTTTCCACCAGGCCACTTCCTGCTCTTTCAGCACCAGGAAGTAAGAAGATGTGTGAGCGTCTCAAAACAGGAAGTACTGCCTAAGGGCCAGCCGGACCACAGGAAGCAGCCGGCCTCTGCGCTTCCTGGAGTGTTGTCCGGGACACTAAGCCGTTTACCCAGCATCCCCTCTGAGCGAGGAGGAGCAGAGGGGACAGCGATAAAACAGAGGTGCCCTCAAAGAGTCAAAATGTTCACGGGAGGAAAACACTGGAGATAACTGGAGGTTCAGTTGTTTGAGTTTCACGATGTTGTCCTGTACGGATCATGATAGGTGACTTCTGGGAGCTGATCACGGAACTGCTTCTAGTGTGTTTTATATCAGACAAATCACGGGTTTATTAAGATTCTCAGCACCAAAAAAAAATCCACAAATCAAAAGACCTATAATCTGTGTATGAGAGGCTAAGTGTGGCTGTGTGTTTTAGCCCTGCTTGTTTCCGTCAGACCACTTACAAGAGCACCCTCATACGGATCTCGTCTCTCTCCAGGACCTGTTCACACGTCTTCCCCACATGCTGCTTCCACTGGACGTGGCACTTTCTACAGCTCTCCTGAAGACAAAGACAAGGAAGGAATGAGACATAAGGTAGCGAGAGATTCTTCTTGCTGCATCTGCTCCCCTGCAACTGTCTTAATATGTCATGAAACAAGAAGCAATGATCCCACATTTCCACACCACATCCATCACTCCTCCTCTGACAGTATTCCAGTGTACTGCTGAGTAAGAGGAACACTGCAGTCAGGATATTCCTCTCCAGCCTCTGCTCTATATGCTGCTGGTGCTGCCACTGCAGGGACTTGGACTTGCACAGACATAGCTAGGTGTGGCTCTTCTTGCAAATGAGTGTGTGTGTGTGTGTGTGTGTGTGTGTGACTGCAGTAAGAGTGTGATTTGCTTGCCACTGACTGCTTAGTTGCCTAGAAACAGCAACTCCATCCTCCAGCTTCCAGCCTCCTTTGACGCGTCAGCCCAAGACGTTCAGTTAAAGGACGTGTGGGGCAGACAGCATCACTGCACACGCGCACGCATGCACACACACACATTCAATAGGTTGTTTCCCTTGCTAACCCTTAGCTAAGTGGTGTCACCATAAATATTTGAGGCCACTCATCTAATATTGAAGAGCGTGGAATATGACAGCTGATGCAGCACAGTATGATCCACATCCGACCCTCAACCTCGGAAGAAAACCCTGCACTGGTCAGAAATCCAGCCTCTACGTCCTGTGCCATCTTTACACAGCCTGCAGTCACTGTGCTTTTTTTTTTTTTTTTTTGGTTATGTGCTTGGGCTCCCACAGGCCTGTAGCTCTCATAATATTCACTAAGACAGCTGTGTGTGTGTGTATGTGTGTGTGCGTGTAAGGTCAGCCAGAGGGTGGAGAACTGGGCTGGAGACAGCAGAGGTTTTGTTGGCATTTGGAGCGGTTTGGATGGAAAAACCACCGAGTCTCCAAAGCCAAACCGTGGAGCCCATTCAGAAGCTTCAGGCTGAGGATGAGCTCTCAAACAGGTAACAGATGAAGAGCAGACCAGCTGCATTCACGTACCTGCGGCGTTTCTGGTTCATAAGGGAGTGTCCAAGCACAGAGGAGCATGAAACACAGTTGAGACAGTGTGTGTGATAAAGTATGATGAGAGAGCTCTCTCTGGACTATGATTTCAGTTAAACAAGGGTGTTGAGAGGAGGAGGAGGAGGAGGAGGAGGAGGGGTTATGTGCCAGCCAAGAGGTGCACAACTGGCCTCAAGTGTCAAGAAAAAGCCAGCTCACACAAAGACAGAGAGGCAGAGTGAGAAGGGGAGGAGGACAGAAGGCAGAGTGGTGAAAGATCACCCCCTAGTGGTGCCCTAAACACCAGGAAGAAGGGCGCCACGAGAGCGAGTGACAGTGAATGTGCCACTGACAAGCTGCTGAATACCAGGAACACACCTGAGTACTTATAGTGTGACTAAAAATACAGCCGGTGACGTCGGAGACAACCCTTGCACAGGGCGTGTCTCCCCCCACCCCCTGCGGGTGTGTGGTTGGAATGTGACAGAGGTTGTAGACAGACAGAAAGACAGACAGACAGACACACACACGCACACACATGCACACACCTTTATGATGTACAAGTTGCAGCAATGTGAACAATTGAATCTTGGAAATTCTGCATGTTCAGCTACTTTACTTCAGCCTCTACATCCACTCTTCCCATCCACCCCATCTTGTTCCTACTTGTCCTCCATCTCCATTCACCGCACTCCTTCCCCTCTCGCCCTACCCTTCTTCTTCATTCATACCTTGCCTATCTTCTTCACTTACGGTGCAGGCTGCAGCAGCCCTTATAAGGCAGTGCAAACAGCTTGCAGAGCTTCTGATTGGGGGGCTGCATTGAGTCTCTGTGAGTGTATGGGTGTGTGTTTGTGCATGCATCGTTTTTTTTTGGTGGGGAGGTGTCTTTTACTGCAGTCAAACCTGAGTGCAGTGCAAAGGGTATGGAAGAAGAGAAGAGATAAGAAGACAGCATGCAGCTTAATGTGCTGTGATATAAGATGCTTCTCTGGGAGAACTGATGAGATAATGCGGTGCATGTGATAATGTACGAGATGTGAGCTGGTGCTACACAACACTCACAGATCCGCAAAAACACACACAGATCCAGCGGCCTACATTTCACATTCCTCTGCTTTCATGAAGTAATCACACACAGACCAGGAACACGCCTGTCCAAATGTCCTCATAACCACATGTGGAATACATTAGTGTCCGCTTGTGTGTGTGTGTGTGGATGTGTGTGTAGGTCAGACAGAGCCATGGGAGGGGAGCGGGAGAAAGGAAAAAAGAGGGAGGAGAATCTGGGTCAAACTTGATCTGAAACACATTTGAAATGGTGGAGGAAGCGTGTCCAACCACTAAGAAACCAGTACGAGGGGAGTGGAAAGTGCAGCTAGCCAATGAGGTGGCAGTGTGGGAGAAAGTGGGTGGTCTTATGGAAGTATGTCAGTTACATAATGAAGCCCCTCCCTGCTGGGAGACCGAGCAGGCTGCTGAGCGACTGTACGATTGTCTTCATCCGTGCTAATGCTGATGGCTACCAAGGGCAAGGCTAGACAATACCAAAAAAACCCACGGGAAAACGAGTCTGTGCAGGAATGTGACAACAGCTGGGTTTACGAGGTTGTTTCCACCAAACACAACATAACACATACATCCTCATTCCTGCACACATTTAACAGGAAGCAAGTTGTGTTAACTTTCATTGCACTTACTTAGAAAAACAAGCTCTGTTGTACTCAGCTCAACAGGGTGTGTTTAAGAGCAGTGAGGAGAATACTGTCTCCTAACAGTTAACCTAAATGTGCAGTCGTCTGCAGAATAGTCTTCATACAAGGATCAGACCAGCAGATATCTGGTGCATGTCTAACTTTTTGTATCTCTGGGTGTGTGTGAGAATGTAATGGAGTACAGCTGTGCAGTTCCACTGCAGGGCAGCCACTGTGAGCCTCTGGCTCCATCTACAGGCAAATGGACAGAATTGCAGGAGAAAAGATGGAACATCCTGGTCTACACTTAATACATTTCTGTGAGCTCAGAGGTTTGTTGACTACATTTAGGAGCCTGCTGCTTTTCAGGCAATGACTGATTGATAATGCACAGCTTATACAAAGACCATCTCACAATCCAGCCAGTAACAGAGAAGTCACTGCAAAGAATTGGGTTTAAAAAAATAGAGGTCCACTGTATATCCAGAGGAAGTGCGATGTACAGTGAGACTTTATGGTCTGACCGCAGACAGCAGGTGCCAGCGTGTAACAGGAGAATTCTATAAAAGTATCATAAAATACTAAAAAGCTTAAAGGGGAACTGAAATGATTTTACACCACAAAGAGTGTTTACAGGTCTTAGTGAGTACTACTGCATATGTGAAAAGTTGTGTAAAGCCTTTGTGCCTTTATCAGTTGGGCAAGAAGTAGGACCATCCCTCGTCCTGTTATCGATCCAGTACTGCCTTATTTTGTGAATGAATCTGTATTCAAGTGGTCGTTGAGGGGGGAGCTGTGTTTGAACAGTATGGCTCAGCACTGGACACGCTGCTCTTCAACTATCTGATCGCGCTACCCTGAGAGCAGGGGCTGTTTTTCTACTTAAAAATATCAAACAGGAACTACATTTTGTCCCTGTTCCTCTGGTCAAAATGCAGGTTTAGTTCCTCAAAAAGGTTCTTGGTCTCCTGCTAAAGTTCCTGTGGTGGAAATGCCCTATAATACAACCCCAATTCCAAAAAAGTTTGGACCAACAACAGTTTTACTAAGTGTCCCTGAGCCCATGCAGTCACATCCTTCATCACAATCATGTGTTCACACAGTGCTGAACCTCTCTCTACCCTCGCCTGTGAGCGACTGAGCCTTTCCAGGATGCCCCTTTCATACCCAATCATGATGCTATCACCTGTTACCAATCAACCTGATTACCTGTGGTGTTGTTTGTACCAGGTGTTTTTGGAGCATTCCACACAGTCTTTTGTTTGAAACATGTTGCTGACATGAAGTTCAGAATGAGCAGATATTTACAAAAATCAATGAAGTTAATGAGGAAAAGTGTTCAAGATATTATCTTTGTACTTTTTACGATCGACTACACTGTGTGTCAGAAAGGATTAGCAAATGATCACGTTCTGTTTAATTGTCGTTTTACACAGCGTCCAAACTTTTTTTTGGATCATGGTTGTTGATTACTTTTTCCATAGGCAGAGTCTTTGTTTTGATCAAGAAAAAGTAATAGAGAAAAATGCAGATGACAGTTTCCAAGAGCCAAACGTGGCATTTTCAAACTGTTTGTTTTGCGCTGAAACTACACAGATATTCAATGTATACATGTAAAACAAGGAAAAGCAGCAAATCTCACATTTGAGAAGCTGAAACCAGAAAAAGTTTGGCATTTTTGCTTGATAATGGTGATTAATTTCCTCCAAACATTCTCAGATTCTTAGCTCACAGTTACTGGAGGACTTGATGCCATTAGGTAAACATACACACTTATTATGTCGGGTGTGTTGACACAACCTCATCTCTCTCCCCCCATTCTGGGAATGTGGTGATGGCAGGAGTGTGTGTTACTTGTGTTGAGTCACAAAGAGACTGTGGTGGCGTGGCAGGAGCGAGACACAAGAGCAGAAACAACAAGAGACAAAGACATGAAGCGGGAGAAGGGAGGCTTTTTGTTTGTGTGGTGAGAGCGAGAATATGATTGTAGGTATGCTTGTGCGTGTTTCTGCCAGATAATGGACTGGAATCCATGTGACAGCCTTGGCAGACACAAAGCGACGCCTCCCCCCTGCATTCCTCAGACAGAGGGAGGAGGCCCAGAGATAAACAGAGAGGGAGACAGAGGTGGCGACCTCGCCAGATGGAACCATTTCATCGCATCCATAAAACTATTCATCAATCTTTCCCCTCTTGCTGATTTTGATCTGCGTCTCGTGTCGAGGCTGTACGGAGGTGATTTATGCTGAAATGGTACATGCGGAGCGTTTAGGTTTTACTGTCGCTGCCGACTGAATTATTCATGATGTCTCCTCTTGAAGTCAAATCCAGCTTCAATCTCTCTTTTGTACAGTATGATTGAGCTCTCACATATGTGATTTCATCAGAGGATGTACATACTGTGCAAGAGTCAGTGTGTTAGCCTACATTTGACTGTGAACAGGGAGAACAGTGACAGTACAAAAGGCTGGTGTGTTTAATGAACTAAATCAATACAGAGTAGGCCTTACCTTGCGACACCGAGGGTTGGGACAGCTAAACAGTGACATGTCTTTGTCCAGCAAGGCTGGGAAGTTGCAAAATGGGCACCTGAAAAGGCCAGAGAGGAAGGAGGGTTAAGAAGGAGACAGTGACAGCGAGAGGAAATGTATGACGCAACCAGCCGTGAGACACAGACAACTGCGGAGAAACACAGAGGCATTATTTCAGGTCCCTTATGAGCGTACAGACCCCCTTTAAGCCATGAATTAACATGCATCCATTCTGACTAAGTTGCAAATTCAAAGTGCATTAAAAGCCTGAAATGGACAGTCGTTTGCAAACCAAGCTGGACAAGCAACTGGAATATTATCGTACTGGTGATGGTGAGACCAAGTGTTTGCTGCCATCATGAAGGAAATGTGCTGCAACTAATAATAACTAATAAAGTATTTCCATTATGAATTCAAGTGCTGATTATTTTCTCCGCCCACAGATTCGTGGTTTTGTCTACATAACGTAGGAAAATGTTGAAAAAGGCCCGTGGCACTTTTGCAGAACCCAGGTTGACGTCTCCACATTAGCTGGAATTTCCTCACAAAGAAAAGCAGAACGTCTTCACATCTGAGAGGCTGAAACCTGAACATTTTCTAAAATGACTAAAACAATTTATTGATTATCAAAATAGCTGAAACTACAGTGCTGCAGAAAAGGAAGCTTAGTGGTGGTGACGCTGAAGTCATGCAACCGTGGTACAGTTCAGCTTTTAGCTTTTTACTTCTGCCAACTGAATTTCCACTTCAACAGTCGTGAAAGTTCCGATTATCTTGCTGAACATGATGTGTAAGCATCCTACATTTTGGTTTGCCACACAGCTTATTTTCTGCAACAATGCAAAATCCAAAATGGACAAATACCACTGGCTTTTTGTAGAGAGAACGAGGGCGACCTGACAAACATATGTCATCCCTGCAGCACTCGGCTGATTGGCGAATTGTTTCTGCTCTATTAAGTATGTGAACATTATGGAACAAGTGTGCAACAACGCATAGTGCAAAGGGGATCCATGTTCAAAGTGTACATGACAGAGTTGAATGAAGCTAACCCACATGCAAACAGTTCAAACACAAGACAAATCCAGGGTGTGAACACACACACACAAACACACACTTACCGCACGAGTTCATCAGCACAGGTGGCAGCGACCGCCTCCTCCGCCTGCCTCTCATAATATTTACACAGTATGTTCTCTGGTAGGACCTTCTCCAGCTCGCATACTGGGTAGGAGCACGGGCAGCCCCCCTCCATGCAGCTCAGCTCAGACTGAACACACACATTAACACACACACACACACACACACACACACACACACACACACACACACACACAAACACTTAGCACGCTGATGCAAACAAACACTGAGTGACCAGGTTATTTTGCACAATCTGATGTATGTAAATGGCGTTAGGTAAAAAATTAAAAACACCTATAATTAGATTGCAGTGCAGTGTTTCAGTGAAGTCTAAAAATCAGCCTGCAGAGACTTAAACCTGAACCGTTTCGACTACTGAAATCACTTTAAATTGCGTTATATTGAATGATATGACTAATCATTTATAGTTGCCTGGCAACATTAAGAGTTATGTCCTACTCAAATTTGAGAAAAAGTGTGAGTGTGTGTGTGAGTATGTGTGCGTGCACCTACCTTTCCGGAGCCAAATACTGCCTCCTGAGCGTATTTGACCAGGCACTCTTTACAGAACAGGTGGCCGTCTGAACACTGCGTCATCTTCTCGAAAGCGAACTCGCCGTAGCAGCAGCCACACTCGATCAGCTGGCCGTCCTGCACAGACAGTCGTACATACGCAGGTTTTACTTAGCTCGGAGGTTTTCAAACTTTGTTTTTTTTTTTTTGGAATTAGGGACAGTGTCAAGTACTTAAAGGGATTAAGAACTAAACTTAACCCACAAAGCAACCAGTACCACTCCAACATATTCTACAAGTGGATTTCTTTTCAAAGACATAGAAAACTAAGAAAACCAATTACATTCAGCTCTTTGACTTTGAGGGAAATACTGGAGGATCTATTTCAATATGGGTCCCAAATTTGCTGTAACCAGAACAATAAATAAATATACAGTACTGTGCAAAAGTTGTGAGGTATGAAAAAATGCTGTAAACTAAGAATGCTTTAAAAAATAGAAATAAGAATTGTTTCTTTTAAGCAATTTACAAAATGCAAAGTGAGCAAACAAAAGAAACATCTAAATCAAATCAGTGTTTGGTGTTGCTACTCTTTGCCTTCAAACCAGCATCAATTCTTATAGGTACAGTTGCACAAAGTCAGGGATTTTGTAGGATCATAGTCAGGAGTATGATCAACCATTTATACCAAACAGGTGCTAATGATCATCAATTTCACATGTGGGTTGAAACGCAGTCATTAACTGAAACAGAAACAGCTGTGTAGGAGGCCTAAAACTCCAGATCAGCCAAACTCTCACTCTGCATCAGCAAGGTCTCTCCCAGACAAAGATTTAAAGAGACTGGGGTTTCAAGATGTGCTGTTCAAGCTCTTTTGAAGAAGCACAAAGAAACGGGTAACGTTGAGGATCGTAGACGGGCCGCACTTCTGCAAATGGAGCTGGAGATTTGGTCAGGATTAATGGTGTCCCCACAGAGCCCTGATCTCAACACCATCGAGTCTGTCTGGGATTACATGAAGACAGAAGGATTTGAGGAAGCCTACATCCACAGAAGATCTGTGGTTAGTTCTGCAAGGTGTCTGGAACAACCTACCGGCCGAGTTCCTTCAAAAAACTGTGTGCAAGTGTGCAGAGAAGAATTGATGCTGATAACGACAAAGGGTGGTCACACCAAATACTGATTTGATTTAGATTTCTCTTCTGTTCATTCACTACATTTTGTTAATTTGATGAAAATAAACTATTAACACTCACATTTTTGAAAGCATTCTTACTTCACAGCATTTTTTTCACACCTGCACAAACCTTTTGCACAGTACTGTATATTCAGCAGCATCCATGTGACAGACTAACCAATACCATCCTGAACAAACCTTTGAACGTGTTGTCTTTAAGAGTAACAACAGGTTGAGGTATGTATGGTTCCTACCTTCTTGTATTCATCTTCATTGACCTGCAGAGCCAACAGGAAGTCCTCATGCTGGAGAGGGTCAAAGGAGTCTGGTTATCACAGGGTCAATGATAAACAAACTGCACTTGTATTATACTTTTCTAGCATAGCAGACAAAGCACTTAGAAAGAGACTCCCAGTGACTATTCTGTCCCCACCGGTGTGACTGTAGCGCCTCGTTTTATTGCTTGCTGTGTCCAAATGCTTTTTTTTTTTTAGCTCCTACATAGAGCTTGCTTGTCACCTGAAAACACCAGAGATGTTACATTTGCTAAATGAGGAGCACTAGACCATAACTGATGTCTGTCTAAATGAGTTTGTAACCTAATGAGTAACATAACGTCGTCAAGTGGCAAACAAATATATTCCCCTTCAGACCTAGCTTAAAAAAAACATAATAAAGGCAGACAGACATTTTGCTACAATGTAAATCCAATATAATAGTATGCTGGTGGAGAAAAATAATGCTGAGAGCAAAATACACTAAACTCACTGTTATAATAATGGTGAATATTCTACATTCTCCAAACAGACAGGGTTGTTGTCCTCTGCATATGAAAAAGCATACGCATTCCTTGTATGTGTACACATACTGGGCCAATAAAAAGCTGATTCTGATGAATAGCTTTCAGAGAAAAAAAACATGTCTACTGGGTGTGTGTGTGTACCTCTGCCCATTCCTTGGCCTTCTGCTGATAGAATGTAAGCTCCTTCTGCAGAGACGCTTCCAGATTTATCCAGATCCTGCAGTAACGACGGTCGTTCTCCAAGAAATACATCCTCTTGTCAAACTTTACTGAGCCTGGTGGACAGAGAGAACCAAGTGAGTGAGACAGCCTGCAGCAGCAGCTAAAAGGTCTTCCCATAATGCCCCTGCAGATCTGTAGTCAAACTCAGTTACTGACACTACATGCACTGCAACTAAGTGTACTTAAAAACACGCACATGCAGGTGGGTGTCTAGATTATAGCATCTGGTGTGAGCAGACAGAGAAAAGTGAAAAGTTTTGTTCACCGTGCTCAAAATGGAAATCGATGTAGCAGCGCTCAGAGGAGGTTCTGCTCCTTCGTCTCTTTCCTGAGAGGTCACCTGAATCTTGCCACTTCTTCAGAGCTTCGCATAAGGCCTGTGTGAGTGGGGGTTAAAGAGACATGTGTAAAGCAGAGCAACAAAGACGAGAAAGGGGAGAGTCGGAATGGCCTCGCTCCGAGACCACGGGTACCTTGCGTGTGATTGCATAGTGTCCCTTCAGAGCATTGAGGGCCCATTTGATGTCCTGACAACTGAGCATCCTGAAATCTGCCATGAGCAAGTCAGCTGCCTGCATCACAGACTCAGGTCCCACCGTAGCCAGTTTGGCGTAGTCAAACAGGTCCTCGGTCACCTGAAAGGACCCAGAACAGATGCATAAAACACAGCACCCAGACACAGAGATGGACAAATAAAAAATGACACTGTCTACGTGACACATGAGGCTTTTGGTGGGGGAACAGCTGAATAATCAGGCTTCAATGAAGGAACTGAAGGTCTGCTTGTGCACTGTCTGCTGTTTCTTGTGAACAATTTAGAGAGCCTGAGGTGTCACTGGTGCACTAATCAGTAATGCATTTTACAGGGTTTAACAGACCGACACACACTCACACATACCTCAGTCTGGCTGTCTCCAGACTCCAGTAGGATGCTGGTCGGTGCTGCTGCGGCTGCTCCAGTTTCCCTTCTTGGATACTCTGGGTTCTCCAACAACAGGTTACAGATACTGGAGACATAACAGAGAGGAGCAGCATGTGAACAGGCTTGCACAGACACACTCAGGACATACTGTTAGAGATATGATGGTCTTTCATTACATGTCAACCTACACAGAACAGATTCAAGAATACAGATTTGGGACTGTGCCCTATTACATGTGTGGCAAAGGAGTGTACATCTGATTCATTTTTCAGCTTATGTGAGAGAAAAATATAATAATATCTTTAATAAATAAGAAATCTGGACTAGACAAAGGGCTAATTAATTAACAGGTAATTCATTTAATTAACTGAGAAGGTACTAATCACAACTCTACATGAAGTACTGGAGAATTGGTGCTTCTTACACATTCAGGTCTTTCACATTATTCTTTTGGATCAGTTCTGCTACATAGGCTTCTTGGACATCTGGGAATAGATCCAACTGTAGAAGATACACAGAGAGTTGAACAGGCGAGATGTAGTTGAGACAGAGGAAGTGAGAAAATAAAACTAAAAAATAAACTACATATGAACCATCTTTTGAGCTCACTGTGGCTTTCTGTTCCAATGTGATACTCACAACACCAGTGATAAGCGTTCTAACAAGGGGCTGCTGCTGCTCCACTCTCCCTCGTGGTGCAGAAGGACCAGGCCTCGCGTCCTCTATTAAGGGGATGCCCTCTGGAGCAGGAGGGACCGTGACCAGACCAGGGGCTGGGTTGACCCTTTCTAGGTTTGGAGCTTGAGCCACAATGACAAGAGCCTCTCTTCCGTTGTGGGGGACTGAAGCCGTGGGAGCTGGAGGAGCAGGAGGATTAGAGTTCACATTAGGCACCCTGATGTTGAGGCTGCGGGCTGGTTGGACCATGCTGGAGGGACCAGCCTGTGGCGGAGGATTCGGCACAGCCTCCCCTGGCGCCTGGCTCCCCAGGATGATCCGATGACCTGCCTCTGGAGGTCCTAGTCTCTCTGGTGCTGCAGCTATTAGCACTGCAGGGGGGATCACTGGTATCACCTGAGGGAGCTGAGGGGCCTGGACAGGAGGCTGGGCCGGGGCCTGAGCCAGGGGCTGTGGTTCAATCTGAATTAGATTCCCCTGCATGCAATTGAGTGACACGGGCTGCAGCAGGTTCTGGGGCCTAAGATGAAGCTGCGGGTGGGTTATTAGAGCAGAGGCATGGATGCTCGGCTGCTGGGGACGAACATCCTGCTTCACCTCCTTCACCGGAATGAGGTGTGGCCGTATGGCGGAGGTCCCAGTGGACTGGAGCTGCGTGGATGTACCGGGCTGAGACTGCATCCTTGTGCGAGACTGTGCAGATGAAGTACTGGCCTGAGGATTGTCTTGTGAATGCGTACTTGTACTCGCCTTTTCTTGAGTCTTTTTAGAAGAACTTGCAACTGCACAAGAATAATGTGTGGCACTGGTTGAGTTTCGCGTCTGGGGCTCCACTGTTGTGTGTGCTGAAGAGCCAGCTTGTGGCTGTGTGACTCCAGATGTGCCAGGCTGAGGCTGAATTAGTACTTGTAAAGGTGCTCTGGATATGGTGGCACTAGCCTTGGCGTTTGTGGAGGTAGATGGGGTTTGGATAGAAGAAACTGCATGGAGCTCCACTTTTATATGTGCTGACGTACCATCCTTTTGCTGTGAGTTTGTATTAAGTCTTGGCTGAGACAGTGTGTGTGATGAAGAGCCAGGTTGTGGCTGTGTAGGTCCGGAAGTGCTAGGCTGCACTGGTGTTCGTATGGCTGGCCTTACTGTGGAGGAGCTGGCCTTGGCATCTCTGGAGGTAGAGGGGGCAGGACCGGTGTCCCCTGTGGGAACCGCAGGAGTTGCGCTACTATGACCTACAACTTGAATAAGGTTGTGCGAGGCCCCGCTCCATTTTGCGGCTGGGCGAATCAGATGTCTGCGTGCAGGAGTTAGTGGCTGCAGGAAAACAGGCAAAGAGACAAACTGAGGGATGAAGGAAAACAAAGATGCTACTGGTGATGTAACTTCTGCAGCTCATGTTACGGATGTCTGATTTCATGCCAACTGTAGAAAAAAACACTTTTATACACTAAAATGTTTACCTTTTGTGTTCAAATTAACAGGAAAAATTCAAACAAGAAGTTTCTTTGATGTGCACAATAAAGATTTAAGATCAGCCACCTCCAGTATCCTGATGTCATCATCATCAGCATCGTCCGGGACTAGAACGGGGCTGCCTGGTACCAGAGTCACAGGCTCCTCATCAGAGTCATCAGAAATGGTGATGAGCTCCCTCTTATGGGCACGGGAGCCTACACAGGCACAGTGTGATGTCAATATTAGTACTTTTATGTCTTTTCAGTTGAGTGTGTGAAAGAGAAAAAAGGAAAGGACACAACAGAACATAGGCCAGAACAATGAGGACAAAACAGCATCACTGATGTGTTTTAACTGAATATTTTGTGTAAATATGCATATTTTCTGCTTTCTTCACTTCTCTATAACAGTAAACTGAATCATTTTACAGACCAGACAAGTTATAAATCAATCAAGCAAATAATTGTTAGCTGCAGTCCTAAAAATTAAGATGCTGGAAGAGGACGTGTGTGTTGTGATAATAGGGCCAATAGGACAAGCAAAGAGTATCTCACAAACATGTGCTAATGGAAGCATACTGTAAGATGTCATGCCACTAAATACCATAACCCTTAAAATATATCACCGTTAGTGATTAAACTGAGGCAAACTGACTGTGACAGTAATGGGTTCATTGAAGTGTTTGCAGTTTGAATTACATTTAAGCATGTGAGTGAGGTTATAAAGGTGTGTCTCACCTTGGCTGCGGTGGACGTTGAAGCTTGCCAGGTGAATGACATCGTCATCGCTGCCTCCATCTGCCATTGTGAAACTATACTTACCAGCACCCTGAATCAGCCCACACACAGAGTCACAGCTCAATCTATACGATCTATTCCACACACACACACACACACACACACACACACACACACACAGAGAGAGAGAGAGAGAGAGAGAGAGAGAGAGAGAGAGAGAGAGAGAGATTTAAGCTGGTATTCCCCTGGAATTTCAACAAAACAAGTCGAGAAGCGTTGGACTCCACCCTGGTATCATAAATAATGTTATGACACAAGGTTAACAGAGAACTTATAGTAATATGCGATTATCCACTGGCCAGTTCAACACACATGTTCGCAAAAGAGAACTTAACAGAGAGGAAGTTTGTGATAACGCAGAGTTAAATCATGTGGAGCAGGGCTGAAGGGTTAGGGTTCATGTCACCAACTAGGAATTACATTAATGTTAGCTAGCCAACTGAAAATTACACAAGAATCTGTTCAAACAATCACTCCGTCACCGTTGCTTGCTCGCCCAGCTCCAGCTGCCTTAGATCTGATCAAAGTTGGCATGAATTCATCTTACATGTTGTTACACAGCAGACGCTAACACGGCGAGAAGCTGACAATGTTGGAATACTAGCTACATGAACTTGCGTTGTACTCATCATCTTGACATTAGTCTGAACATTGTACCATTAGCTTCAAGTTTAAGATGCTGTCGATAAAAATAAACGTGTCAGGACAGAAATCAATCATTTCCGCTCACACACACGAACAAACCACTGCTTTCAGCTAAGCTAATGTTAATTAGCTTTGGCTTGCTAGCCAGCTAGTAGGTTAAGTAGTTAGCTCACTTCTGTCGGGATTTCTATTCATAGAAATGCTTCGAAACAGTCATTCGCAGTCTAACATTGAGGTATGAGAAATACAAATGCAGAAATATACAATACCGCAGCTTCGCGTTGGACAACCAGACCTGAACGCCTTGTTAGAGGACTGACAATCCGTGAATAACGAAACAAACTGCCAAAACAAGAACAGTAGCAACGTCACGCGTACGATGCCTTTCTCGACGTAAGGTCTGCGGCCCTCTGGGAAATGTAGTCGTAGAGGAAGAGGATGTTCTGGGCATTGTAGTCAGGCTCGGGTCACGGGTACACCCAAGACTTGGAAAGAGGATAGTCTATTTATATGTAGAAAAGCCACAAGAGCAGCAGAGTTTATGGCTGTGGACAGTCCTTGCTCCAAGCTAAATAGCATCATTATTGAGTAGCTAAGGTCACTCGAAAAGAGAAAGGAAAGAACAGTGAAGTCCTACTCTAAAAAGATATGATGGTGTAATTAAGCATATGACTCCAAAATAATATAGAGTGTCAATAATTTCAAATATCAAAATTATAAAGGGACAAAACATCAAAGATTTAAAAATCTGTATTGTATCTGGGTTTCCCCCATCATCAAAAAACATAAGTTCATTCTCAGGTCAGGGCCCTTGACCAAGGCGCCAAGCTGAGTGAAACCCTCGTGAAGAGGAGCGTTCCCTGTTTTTTTTGGCCAAAGTGATTCTATTCTTCTCGTTGGTCTCCCTCAGCAGTGGTTTCTTTGCAGTTAAACCACTAAGGCCTGATTCATGGATTCTCCTCCAGCAGCTCAGGATGTGTCTCCAACTGTCATCAAAGCAAACACTATTTTAATACATAATTCCATTCTTTCACTTAGGATTAATGTACAATATATGTGTGTGTATAGATAGATGGATAGACACATAGATATAGACATGCATATAGTGGATATATGTTGATTGATTTGGATCATTTAGATCGTCATATATACACAGAGAATAATGAAGACAACACGAGCAATGTATTTTCAATTTAATTTCTTTTAATATAATCTTATTTACATTGTATTTTTTCATAAATGTTTAGTACATAGTAAGTTACAATACTCTTGCATCCATTACACAGTGAACTCAGAACCTAGAAAATGCAGATTGAAATGATACTGCTTAACAGTCTCCAACATTCAATCTACAACAGATCCCAACTTTTTCCACATGACTTGCTCAACACTTAGGTTTTTTTTGATTTCATTCACTTCTATGGAGGATCAATGACTGCAAAGAGACTTTGTTCATTCATGGTGGTCTTGAGGATGATGACTACTTCTTCTAACATTCAGGCTATGAAGAAAAAGAGATGGGCAGAGAAACACAAGGGCCACAAAGAAAAAAAAGATGGTGAAATGGATGATGAAACATGTATGAAAGGCTTATGAGATTTTATTATACATGTCACATACAACCCAAGAATTCCTGAATCTGACTCCTTCTTTCCATCCTCGTGGCTCATTTTATTAAATATTCAGGTGCACGCCCTCGGACCTCTCCATAACGTCAGTAGAGTTAGATTTTAAAATTAGGGCTGGGAAGATCAATCCCTTTCACATCAAATAAATGCAACATGGTATTTAAAACACCAAAACACTAACAGTTTCCATACACGGACAAGAGTATTTCTCCGCAATAATATGAATGTTAAAAAAATGTAACAAAATTCAATAAAACCCACTTTGTGGATTACTTGAATTGCAAGTGAATTGACCCTTCAACTCTGGTAGAGGGGGTGGTGAAGAGATTAGTGTGGGCTCTTTGTAGAGCATATAGCAGCTTGGTCAGTAATCACTTAGTAATAAATAATAAAATATCAGAGTGGATCAGAGTGGTCGCAGATACAAACGGAAGAGACAAAAACAGAGGAGCAGGCTCATTTTGATCATTTTTACAGCGTAACCGGGTGCCATGCCGGACACACACACACTCACTCACTCACTCACTCTCCCACCGTCTCACATGCACTCACACAAACACGCGTACATGCACACATTCTGATACACGACAGTGGTTAAACATGAAGCATGAATACTAGTCAGTCCATCAGCTTGTCAGACAGAGAGACCATCAGTCTCCGCCTTGTTCTTCACACGTCTGATTTTCAAAAGTCTCTGTTCGCAGGCTCGCACGTGATTGGCAGATTCTGTCCGCAGACTCGAGTGCGCTGGGGAGTCGAATTTGCTGTGGCGGTAGACATTCTGAAGAATGACATCATAGCTTGTTAAAACTGAAGGATAAAAATGCTTCTTCAAAACATCTGAAAAAATTTTAAAATACTTTATTTTTTGTTTGTTTTTTCTGTTTTTTTTCCCCTCCTCCTGCTGTGCTTCCTCCTTTAACCCCCCAACAGTTCGGTGGTGAAGAGGTGGCAAGAGGCCTGCATCTTCTTCTTTTATGTGTCCTTGTGATGCTTGGCCGCTCCGTATACTCTGTGTATACTCGATATTCGGTTGATGTGTGTGTGTGTGTGTGTGTGTGCATATATATATATATGTAAAATGTCAAATAGGTTGTGTGCAAGTGCAAGCGCAAGTGTGACTGTGTGTGTGTTGGTTTGGTTGTGGATTCATCACTCCACAGCGAAGCCGCAGGTCTCCTCCACAGCCGTCAGCAGTTTCTCGTAAAGTTTCTCGTAAGACTCGTAGGGAGGGATGTCTATCCGGTTAAAACTACAGACAGAAAGGCACAATTAGCCTCACAGCTGACACAAAGATAGAAACAGAAAGCTGCATCACCGTCTTTTATGAGTCCTTACCATGTGTGAGCCTTGGGCAGGTTGTCTGTGTTGGCGTCTATCAAATGGATGGTGAAGAGCCTTGGTCCTGCAGAACCTGTAGAACCTTACACACATACATTCTAGTTATCACTGCTCTACTCTGGTGCACAGAGCACGAGCATCAATCTTCAAATAGTAAAAGCTTTAATCAAATCTCAAAGTTTAGCAAATGAATTAGCTGTTTTCACTGTCATGCAGATGTGATTTAATTGACTACACTTCTTCTAAAAATGTGTGGATTTGCATTTTAACTACAGTATTTCATTCATGATGGGGAATCAAGAGCTGGTGTAAAGATTGTTGTAAGCAAAAATGCCAAACATAGTGTGTGAACAGTAAGTGTGTGGTCTCTGAGCCAGTCCATGACCCACCCTGCAGCGCTTTGAATCCTTGTAAGGGAACCCTGGTGGAGCCCGTGACAAACTGCAGGAGGCGTCCTCTCCTCTCCTCACTGAAGGCTTCCACTGCCTGCCAGAACCACCGCACCACGTTGCTTTCACTTGTGCAGTGCTTCAGGCGGGTGTTGGTCTTCCAGTCTGCAAGATCTATCTTCCCCAGTCCACCAATGATCAACTAGAACAGGGAGAGGAAGTTTAAGGGAAAGCAAAGACACAAACATAATATGGCAAGTGATGAGCTGGAAGACTTTCTAGTTATATTATTATCTCATTTGTATTTATTTGAGTTTGTATTTTATTGACAGCTTAGATGTTCACAGACATCACATGTACCTCTAGTTCTTTATGGTCGAAGGGTTTGAGGAGGTGCTGGGGGATGAGCTCACTGAATCCCTTCTGCAGAGCCAGAAACTGGGCTTCAATTCCGCGCATAAACCTCCAGTTCACATAAAGTCTGAAACACAAAAACATAAATGATGTAGCTAAATAAATATACTGTGATAAACTGGCAAAACTGCTGAGCACAAAAGCTCCTTCTGCAGACAAGACGGTACATTGTTTCCACTCTGTGTCAAGGCCAAAGTTTGGATAACATGCACAAAAAAAAGATGGATCACAACTGTCTCACTGTTCTTACCTCACATATTCTTTTTTGTTTTCTTCAGTGACAGGGATATTGCGGCCATTAGGTTTGAGTTCATGTTGTAAGAATTTCCCAAAGGCATTGTGCTCCACGCAGAACGTGTGGTCAAGGACTGAGGTGATGTCGTTCTCTCTGCACAGAGCATTAGAATAAGTTAACACTGAAAAGAAAAATCTCAAGAGGGGAAAACTGCAGGACAGGAACTAAGAAACAGCTCATGCTAAAAAGCTCTCTGCGGGTTCGTGTGCTTACAATATCCAGACAAGGCTCTTGTGCAACTCCGGGTCTGTGGTCTCCAGGTCGTTGAGCTGGATCGGTTTGCCTAGCAGCTGTTTGTAGAAGGGCAGCGTGAAGCTCCCATTGATGTAGTGACCATGAAAGACTGCCAGGCCCATCACGCGCCCCACAAAGTGGAAATATGACAGGTGGTCCTGAAAGACAGAGAGACAGAGAGACAGACAGACAGAGAGTCAGACAGTCAGACAGTCAGACAACGAGTCAGAGAGTCCCCTTATTCACTTTACCCATGAAGTGCTTCATATGCACCTGTGTGTGCTTGTGTGTGTGTGTGTGTGTGTGTGTGTGTACTCACAGGGTTGATGGAGGAGTCAGGGTTGATCTGTAGTGTGTAGATATTGTCTGTGGAGTACTGGAACAGGCCGTAATAGGGGTTCAACATTTCATGACACAGCAGGTACAGCCACTCCCTACAGATGACCACATTGTTAACAAACATTCAAACATTTTGTCATCAGAAGAGCATCTAATCATGCAGTTGATGAATACATTTTCACAATATGAAAATATCAATCATCTCAATAAATTTAATGCAACACAACACTGCACTATGTTTTAATCAAACGCATCATCTGCAGGACCGCCTCCATATGGAGCGCACAGCGTAAGCTGCCCTGACGGAGGCTACGCTCAGATTTGGTAAACCTTGTTTACGATGCAAGACCAGACATGGATGTAGCTTGTAGAAAAATCAAACTCTGCAATTCTGTCTGTGTTTTCTGCATCATAGAAACCATAGGGCCCTACTTCTTAAAAATCACTGACAGTGTGAAGGTATTCAACTTTTTTCTTTTGTATTACTTTCTAAACAAAGTGTCATAATTGTCATTTGTTTAACCAGAAAAGCAGATTTATGGACGTATAACTGAACTTAATTTAGCAGTGAGTGAAAAGACGGACTCATGCAAAGCCTTTGAACTTTGCTGACTAAAGTGAATCTCCTACAACAAATGCAGCTGCTCAGAGATGCGAGTATCTAATTACCTCGCCACCCCACCATAGTCCAGGCCCTCCTCTCCCCTGAACTTCACCATCAGACGCTTCTTCAGGTCTTTGGGCCTCATCTTCATTATCTGCCGATATGACTCCTACATCCACACACAACATTAATACAAAACAACAGACACACACACAGTCACAGACAAAAGAAACAGTTAGTGACCCACAGCACAGCCCTTTAGATCAGTGATGTTCTGTCTGACTGCCTTTTGTGCTGAGGAGAAAGACACTGAAAGAGTAGGTTGTTTTGACTCGTGTATGAGTCATGAAGAGTGTGGACGTGTCTGCGTTCTGAATGTAAACCTTCATAGGAGCTACCCACTCCATCCTCGCTGCTTTCATGGCTCAACTGTGAACACATTTGTACAAATGTCTGATCTATGTGAGAGAGAGACTTCATTGTTGTCTGGTTGTGTGCAATGTTGTGATTTCTGACAGCTTTCATGAAGCTTCAGGGTTTGTTCCATCCTGGTCTGACATTTGCACCCACCTCAAAGATCTCCTCCCGGGACACCTCTATGCGACAGTGTCCTGCTTGAGGCTGCTGCAGGGACAGCTCGTGGCGGAGCAGCTTCAACTTGTGCACCAAGTCTCTCTCATAGCGCGCCGCCACATCCCCATCTCCTCCTCCTCCACCACCCACTCCTCCAACTCCCACCTCCTCACCCCCGACATCCATCTGGGGTGCTTGGGAGGATTCCTTCGCTTGGGATTGCTGGCTGGAGGTGGGAAGACGTAGAGGAGGGTCGGGGAGCACGGCGGGCGGGGGCAAGAGAGTCGACAGAAGGAAAGGACAGGAGAAAAAAAAAGGAAAAAAGAGCAGACTGGATTACACACTGTGCATTCAGCCCAGAGCAGCTAAATCTACCATAAGCCCACATTTCTGTAAATCACACGATTCAGCATCATTAACAGAGCTGTTGACTGTTAGTAGGTCATGTTCAGAACCAATCTTAGTCCAGCATTATGGCTGGAAGAGATTAGATTAACAACAGATTAGTCTTTAAACCACTTATTTTATGTGTCAGGGATGTCTGCCACCCAGGTGTAGACTGGCTTTGCCATAAATGAGAGCATTTCAAGTGCATGAGCCTCTACCTGATGATGGTGTGTAGGCGCGGGTCTGTGAACTGTGTGGTTCGATTGTTGTGGTCCACAAAGTAGATCCGGCCCGACACAGTGCTTCGGACCTCCCAGCCCACTGGCAGCGGCCCAAGCTCCTCGCAGCTCACGCTGGCCAGGTCCCTGCACCAGTAACAAGGAACCAGACTGAGCCAGCAGCACAAATCCACTGCACCAATTCAACTTGGTGAGACTAGAGCCTTCAACCAGACATCTTGTCTCCAACAATTCTGACCCCACATACTGTTCATTCTTAAGCCCTCAACTGACCTAAACCCAGAAAATGGCTGAGGGAAATAACCTGAGATTTTCTCTTAATCTGTTTGATTAATTGGTGCGCTGGCTAACGAGACATTATTTTCATACTTTTCTAACTACATCTTTTAAATGAGTCATACAACTGGAATGATTCTTTAAATCACAAAGGTGCCGTATAATACACAACATAGCTCATGTGTTGTAATTTGTATGGTTCTTCCTTTTTGTTATGTCTTCTCTGTGTCCTCTTTCCCTGCTGCTGCGATGACCTCGTTTCTCAGGGAGGTTTATTCAAGGTTAGGGTTAGGTGAAGCGGAGGTGTGATCGTACCTTGGTATCCGAGGGTCGTGCCAGGTGCTGACGCCTGTCTGTGTGTGAAGGAAATACACCTGACCTTGCACTGTTGTTCGCTGCTCTGTTTTTTAAAAAGCAGACAAAGGAGGATGTAACATGACTTTAGGAAGACAATGTAAGAGACTTAAGAGTAACAACGAAGAGTTATGTGAAATGTAAGTATAAACTGACCATATCCCTCAGGCAGGTCGGGCGGTTGGTGACCATGAGGTCTGTTCTGAGGGGTGTGGCCGTGGCCTCTTGAGTCCTGCCCCCTTATTCGCTGCGTCTGAAGACGGCTCTCTTGACTGGGTGAGTCAAGCCGACAGTTCCCGCCCCCCGCCGCACCAGTGGGGTCAGAGTAAGGCAGCGGCTCTTCGCTAAAACATCCCTCAAACACAGGCCTGCACACACACACACACACACACACACACACACACACACACACACACACACACACACACACACACACACACACACACACACACACACACACACACACACACACACACAGCACTGATCACACCACACACTATTTTCCCTGTTTTACTGGAATCATATGATAGTTTGTTAGCTTTTTATTTTGAGTAGCAAAGATTGGGAGAGGATCAAACGAACTGTAATTATGACTAAGCTGGTCTTGCAACACAACAAAGACCACAAATGAATCTCAGTTCTTCTTCATATGAGATTCCAGCACGCCATAGAAGAGCCTATGCATTAAAATAATCCGGTTCAAAACCTATGGGAGATTATTGGGCCAAATGTGGTTTTCCACAGTGAAAAGTAAATATCACTTTCACTTCATTAAGAAAAAGCACCAAAGATAACAATGAGAGTGGACTTTTCTCCATCTATCTCTACATCTTACAAATGAGAAAGAGATCCAGAATAATCTATGAAACCTGTTCAAACATTTTACAACGTACAAGAACTTGTTTCTCAGCATGTTACTACACCACGCTGGCTGCATAAACACGCGGCGACACACTCACCCATCGTTTTCCGACAGTCCTCTGCAGTCCACCACAGGGCCTCCGCTGCCAATGCGGTCTCGCGTCTGTAAGCTCACTGGAAACAAGCAGGCGGTAAAGGTCAGAGAGATGACACCGTGACAGAGCGGGGTGGCCAGAATGTGCCCACAGTGAAGGAAAGGTGACATGGAGAGTCATCTGTACTGATAATGTACCTGTGTGTCCAGCCTTACCTACAATCTGCCCCCGCACTGCGTCACTGTCCGAGGGGTTCAGCTTACATAGATCTAAACGCTGGTCTGGAAGAGGAGGAGAAAGGAAATGCAACGTGTGAATGAAAAGCTTTTCTCGTGAGTATTTACGCATTTCTGTGGATTTAAAATCAGAGGGCTGGACAAAAAAAGGACAAACTTACATCCTGTGTCTTTTAGCCTGCTGATGGCATTTGAAAGAAGTCGTATGCAGCCCAGGAATCCTGCCCCCTGTCGTTTATGGATCTTTTTGTGGTTCCATATGCTGATGGTGATGGAGTCTGTCTTTCCAATGTAGCTGAAGAACAGACACACTGTAAGATTCTCATGTGTCCACTCCACGATTTTCAACACAGTTTGGCATCAGTGTGAGCTATTGTCACCCAACAATTAGATGGATATGTGACACTTGTAGGAAGCATCATATTTACTCAAATATGGTGTCAATTATTGAAAACAATCCCTCATTTTTGCAACACTTGTTCTTATGTAAAATGACTGTGGATAAAATGGATAAAACAAACAAGATATGCATCTTTATTGTTACATTTTAATAAAAGTAAAACAATAACCTTCATCATAATAATCCTCTCTTTAAAAATGGATTCAGTGTTTCAGAGACTCACAGGTCGTAGTGCTGATTCCATTTGGGGTCCAGTGTGCTCTTGACTGTGTCTGTAGAGTGGCATTGACCTGATCCGTCCACCACAACCTTGGCAAAGGGATCTGGCAGGCCTGCGTGCACATAGTTCACATTAATTGTCGACATCCTCTACATTACATCACAAAGAAGACAATATCAAAGTATTAGAAATATCTAAAATGCAGATAACACCACCTCCACCACAAAGCAAAGCTTTCTACTCCTGCAGACATTTAACTGATTTTTTCCTTCTTTTCTGTACATTTCCTGAGTCTGTCCTGCAATCTGAAAACCACCAACCCAATAATAGTAATAATAACCCAATAATATCCTATTTGGTTGTCAGTGTTATTTAACAGTAATCTCTACAGATATCTGCATATGCCTGCAGAATTTTAAAGGCCAAGATTTTGGTTTTAGAAGTGTTCTGGTTTTTGTTTTTAGCCTGAGTGGTGCCGAACAATCATGTTTGAGTGGGCTTTGGGTGCCTGCAAGTAAACAGTCCGTGTGGGGTGCAAAAGAAGCAGATAAGATTTAGCTTTTTATTAGCATTTTCAAAATTTTGCTGCATTCATAAGCACATAACTGTTAACAGAGATTTGCCAAAACATCGAGAAGTTGTTGAGTTTGAATGTTAAGGTGCTGATTGGACTGTAAACAATGACCAGCACACAGAATGGAAATCTTGGCAACACCGAAGCCCTGAAACATTGGCTGTTGCTCCCAGAAGCTAAACGGTCGTCAGATGATAGCTGGTGGGTTCAGAGATTGACCTAATTGTATCTGGAGTGTATAAATTCATCGTAGCATAATCAAGCTGGTGGAAATGAACACTTTTATCTTGATAGTCTTAGGGTGACAGATTGATTGTGGGTCAATCGCTGCAGTTGAACACCGAAGCTGATTTCTACACAGCATTGCTTTTCACGACACACAGAAGACCCTTATTGAAACACATTATCTCATCATGTATGCCAATTGTCATAATGTGAGATTCATGCACAAGAAAATGAGCACATTAAAAAGGTACTTACGAAAGAAGTCTTTCTTTGCGAGGTTCTTGGCACATAATACTGTAAAAGATAAGATCATTATGAACAAAATGCCACACACACAAATATGTAAATGATGTTACAGTGTGTAGGCTGGTACAAATGTATGCTGGTGCACATGAAAACTGCGAGGAGGAAGAATGCTGGTCAGGATAATATATGAATGCCAGAGGATGGTAATGCGCAGGAAAACTTATGTGACATGCAGACAAGCGGGAGCAGTAAAGTATAGGCTAGTGTCAGGATCACTGCACACAGAGACACACACACACATGCACACACGCCGCCCACAGCGAGAGTGGCAGAATGCCTTCTCTGCCACATCATCTTTATGGATTCAGAGAGCAAAGCTCAGACTGACCAAGACTTTGTGAATTCCTGCTTCTGAGTATTGAGTTTGGTGTGTGTGTGCAATTTCTGGCTATTTGTTTGCCTGCACGGTGCGAGAGCAGGCATGTGTCACTCTGGGTCAGCTTTGCAAGCACTGCTGTAACACTAAAAAACACAACTGAACCACAATACACCAATTTTTAGACACACAATCATGTCCAGTCACAAGTACGAATCTTGATTATAGGGCAGTGTGGGCATTGAACAAAAACAAGCTGCGTGTTTGTGTTCAAGGCTGATGTAATGTACTCAAAGTGACAGCAACGTGCTGTAACTGACATGAAAAAATAATATTTACACGACACGTCTCAGTGTTCACTTCTTAATGTCAGCATTTAAGCCCATTGTTGGGAATCGTACGTTGTCAAAAAAGTTACATAAACATTCGCCAAGAAGGTAGTGATTTCTTGGTCAGTATCAAACCACCATCAGGTCACAGAAAGAGAAGTTTAAAGCACTTTATCTGAACAAGATTACTTGTGCGCATAAGGACGCATAAGAGGTTTTCAGTGTCATTTTTTGTTGTAGAAGATAAAGCAGGGTGGACGTCACAATAATAATAAAATATCAAACTATGCAAACTTCTTGTTGTTTATGTGTAGGCGACGGCCACTAGCTGCTGTTGCCAATAGAGAAGAAGCCAGACTTCAGCCCTGTTTGCAAACTATTTCCTGTGGCTGCAAAGCACTAAGGATAAAACCTTATTCATATATTTATTAGTTGTAGGTTTTTCAATGGCCAGTGCAGGTATTTAGAGAGCAGGGTGGTCGATGGCCGATACATATTGCAAATATCATATTTTTTTTGCGTCTGATAAAATACATTTTATGTTACTGTCTGCATTGTCTCAGCTTGAACATGTATCAACTAAATAAATGTCCACAGGTCACCAAAAAACTAAACTTCATAAAAAAAGAAAAAACTTTTGAATGAAAAAAGAAGTTTCAGTGATCTTAAAGACAGCATTTATCAGCAGGTAGCAGCATCTCCTTATTTGTGAGAGTGAATAAAAATGTGTCAATTTACATAATTAAAAAATAAATCAACAATATCAGTGCACACAGTAGCACACAGCAGATTATCTCAAAATGCCAGATATCAGCCCAATTAATCGGTCCATCGCTACTTTATTCCATAGAGAAACACAGAATGGCTGCTGAATGCCAGTGTCAGTGCTGTGCGTCTTGACAGCAAAACAGATCATTAATTTCAATTTAGTTCAACTTAGTTTATTTTACTTTAATACAGCAGAACATATGTCCAGAGCAGCAATGAAGATACCTCATTAGAATGTCTTATTATCTATGTGGGGCTGATTATTCATTCACCATGGTGGACCAGGGGGGTGTAAGGTACTCAGGAGCTTCACCAACAAGTGTACAGGTGTTGAATTACCATTTGGATTCTTCCCTTAAAGCTGCAGCAGGGAACTTTCATTTCACTAACATTGCCTGGTGAGTAATTAACATAAATGGCCATGGTTGGTGGCCAGAAACAAGAGAATGTGACAGGAGTGTTTTAGACAGCCCTTTGGCCCCATTTCAAAGAGACACAAAATAAAATGAAGCCCATCTCACCAATGAGGTGGAAAGTATATCATGCCAATCACCTTTATCCAGTTCGACAGGGGAGACGGGCTGGCAGGGGGAGGAGTATCATCCCCTACATTGGTTTGAATTATTGACAGTCCTCTTTCCTCCTGTGCCTTTCTACCAGAGCTTTAAACTGGCTTTCATGCATTACAATTACAAACAACTACTTGACTGATCAGTTTTGATCATCAGCTAATAATTAGATCATTTTTCAAGCCAAACACTTCCTGCATTTTCTCCCAAGTGAGGGTTTGTTGCTTTTCCCTGTCTCAAATAATTCTACATTTAACCAATAATTAACCAATAATGAAAATAATTGTTGCAACCCTTTATAAGGGTTTAATCTATGCTAATTGAGCGAAGGTGGGGTTGCAACACACTGGTAACATTTCAGAGAGACAAAAGCAGCTCGTGATCCATTTCAAGTGATTTGCGACATCACCTGAGATGTTATCACAGCTTACAGGTCCAATTAAAATCTGGCATGATTTGGTTTGGCCCAGACAACCAGCGAGGAAGTTAGTCAGTCAGTGGTTTAGGATGTGGTGACTGTGTGGCGGTGTAGATGTTTCTGGTGTAGCCTGGTTTATTTCCTGTGATTAACCCACTGAGAATGGCTGCAGGATATCCTTCCCTCTTCCTCATCATCCCCTTCCACTCCTCCTCCTCCTGACTCACACATTCCACACCAAGACCTCATCTTTTCAACACAGACACAATGAAGGAAGCGCAGCTAGAGAGGGAGAGAATCAAGTTTCTAATTTGCCCCTGCCTCCTCTTTCAGACAGGCAGTAGAGGAAGACTTCCTCTGTCACTGTCAATGCTTTGCTATCCACCCCCTCTCAGCCTCCAATCTCTTGCTGGAGATGAGGGACACCCCTTACTTCACCCCTCTTTTTTCCGCCTCTTTACCAGCTCTTCTGTGGCACTGACTGTGTGACAGGCCCTTTCTCAGCGTCTCAGGAAATTCCTCATTCTGCCAAGGTCACGGCTGGTAAAGACACACACAGTTACAGCTCAGCTGGTTCTCAATTCCCCCCACTGCCGCTCTCCTTTTTGGCATTTATGTCCTTCCTTTTTTAAAAAAACCTGAGAGCTGCAGAGAGCCAGCGGGGGAACAATCCTATTCATCCAATCTTGAGGGAACAAGCAGAAACAGTTCAGGGGAGATGATGAAAAACTGAGCCTGTTCTGTGCCACGCCAGCAGCTCCTCTAGGAACTTGAAGTCACAACATGTTTCAAGCACAATCAACCATCTCCCACAAACATTAAGGGTTTGCAGTTTTGCTCTAGTCTTGCCCCATAACCACGGAGTAGGGCAGTACCAAATGTCATTTTGAGGTTTTCGAATGAAGCATCAAATGTCTATCATCATATTTTATGATGTCATTCTTAGAAAATAAAATAAACATTGCTACCCCAATAGTCAGCACCAGAAATACTAGAAGGTTAACACAGGACAATGTGTGCATAATGCACAGTAGTGTTTTCATTATCTGGTAATTACTGTTATCCATTTACCAGGAAAATTTGTTGAGGCTCGACATATTTCAATTTCTCTGGTCATAATGTCTGGTGAAAATAATTCTGTTAAATGTGAAAATACTCCAGTTCTACTCGTCGTTTTCTGCCGCTGCTTTGCTGATGCCCACCCTCTCACTCACTCCTTGATCCGGTGATTCTGTGAATCAAGAGTTTATTTTGACCAAAACATAGCTGGTGACTGTTGGAACAGCTGAGAGATGAACCAAGAAAGTTTTGATGAGTTTTATTTAGTTTCTGTCAAGTCTGACTGAAGTGTGTTTTATGATGATAAAATTAACGTTTCTGTAAATGGAGTCTGGTGGCTTTGGCTAGAGCGATTTGGTGGCTTTTTTGGTTAAACAAAAAGGATCTTACTCTTGAACAGAAAGGTCTGCCTCTGTAGATATCCTTTCCTTTATGTTGTCAGACACTTAGAAAAACAATCTGAGCCTGTCAGAGGCAAAAAGAAGAACTTTAAGTGGAGTTTTCGTAGTGGGTGGCTGCAGCACTCTCAACACAGAACCAATTTCAATAGCTGGTGCCCCCTTAAGCACTTTACTATAATAGTGTTTGAGCTCAAATACATTCTTGTTACTCTGATTATACAAATGTAATTTATAGTGCTGTTACATTGCTGCTCGACCACACTCTTAATACAGGTGCGTGCCTCCCTTTGAGTGCAGTAAACAGGAGTCCAAATGGTGTTTTGACTGCAGTGAAAATGCTGAGCACCAAAAGTTATGGATTGAAGCTAAATATTTCCTTAAATAAAAACACACTGTGAATCATCCACATGACTCAATCTTTTTTCAATAAATTTTGACTTTCGGACTCAAACTAAAAAGGAGGAGCATTGGAAATTGGACCACACAAGTCAGAAACAACCCTACACGGCCACCACTGGAATCCTCTCCACAAATACTCTCTACAAATGGTACAATACTAACTATATTAGTGTAGCCTAATCTTTATCTGCAACTGTGCAGAAATACAAGGTTTAAACAGAATAAATAGACAAACAAAAAAAAGCTGCAGTATTTAAAAGTTGATTGAAGATTCAAATGTATGAAGCTTCAAGCTTGCAACTACTCGCTACAGCGCTACCACAGAGAGCACTAGATATTTGTCAGGTATAGGAAGTCGGGAACCATAAAACTGTAGAAGCTCAGAAGCTCATTACAACTTCTTAAATCACAGATAATGACCAAGTTCTTTGGAGAAGATGCCAAAGTGCAGTGAACTCTCTGTTCATCGGCATCAATAATCGTGATATTAAGATCCTTCTGGGACTGACCAGACTGTACTGTGTCAGAGTGCACTCAGATTTAAAAGAGAAGTGACCCATGTGAGATTACAACGATGTCATTTCCTGTCTAACCTTCTCCTCTCAGCTCCAAAAAAACAAAGCAGCAGCCAGCGGGCACGTGAGCAAATATCTCACCTACTTAATAACGTGCCCTGCCCCGGCATCCAATCACACACACACACACACACGGGATGACGAATGTGTCTCGTTGCCACACAAATACAAAAGCCAGCTTTAATGGTCACAAGCTCACAAACCAGCTGTTAAATAAGCAACATCAAAAAACTAAATCTGTTCGTGCTGCATCTGCCTCATTGGCATTTGTTTGAGCAATGGTGTCACATTCTTGGTCGCTCCGTTCTAAATCTGTACATGTATTTTGTGTGCTTTTGTGAGTGTATGTGTGTGTGTTTCTGTACATGCTGCCAGCTCAGTAAGTGAGCGGATTAGAAGTGCTTATGCTGCTTCCTAAGTAAGCAGGATTCCCCACTTTCCTCTCCCTCTCTCCCTCTTTCTGTCTCTTACACTTAATCTGCTTTTTATAACCTTTGGCTTTTTGTCTGTTCTTCTTTCCTTCTATTCCTCATTCTTCCCTTTTCTCCCAGCTCTCCCCGTCCCTCTCTTCTGAGTATCCCAGTTCACCTGCTGCCCCGATGCTGCCCTGTGTTGGCTCTTGAGCAAGTCAGAGTTCAATCCGACTATCTGGCATCAAAACCTAAGCAGCACGTGTTGCTTCGTGAGCAAATTAACATTATCCTGCTGAATCATTGCTGCTTTCTTTCATTAGACTGCATTTTTCCACAATAAAGCCCATTCATTACCAAACAAAAACAACCTTTTTTATACTTTCTGACCCATTTACATCCTGCCTCTGCGTTGTCCTGACCATGTCCTGATTCAAAACTGGTCAGCTGTGGGGGAAGAGTGGTTTCAATATTTTTGATGTGCAAGCACAAAGTTTTCTGATGCTGCCCAGGGACATTGAAAATGAAAAACTAGCACAAACTAAACACAAATTATTACTTAAAACAAGTGACGCTTCATCAGATAATAAATGATAATATTCCGATCATGTATTTAACAGTGTTCGATACTCAAACACAATTTCAAGAAATATTTAGATTCAATACAATGTCCTAAAGCAGGCGAGAGAAAGCTTTTTAGCAAGTGGATCTCTATAAAGTCTAAAACTGCCCATTCACATCTCACGAGATCACACAATTTAAAGACACTGTGACAGTTTTCTTATACTTAGAGGACTTCTCCTTCAGTTCACTTAAGCTTATCCACAAAAAAAAAAAAAAAAAAAAACAGTTGACAGAGACAGAAAGACACAACAATCAGCACTTGGCTAGCTAAAACATGTCCATATAAACCCAACGCAGTCTCTGAAATCTGAACCAGCCTGGTCTTTGTCTGTGTCCCTGCCACAGACACACAGGCCTTTCTGATGTAGGCCAAACAACCCCTCTCTCTGACAGACTAAACAGAGCACTGGCCAGCGGGGCAGCGTTGCACTCCCATTGGCTCATCGCACATTCTTCACCCAATTAGAATTCCACTCATACCTGTGGGGGCGGGGCACAGTCAGGGGCAATAACCTTTGTTTGGACCCAAGCTGAAATAATGAATGACTGGTTTACCCACATACAAACACAGACCCTTCACAGGGTAAATCATCCACACACACACACACACACACACACACACACACACTTTCTCTGCTCTCTTTCATCTTGACTTATCTGAAACACAACTGTCAGATATCGTTCTGCATTTCACTACTAAGATTTTCTTGGTGTTCTTTTTCCAAATTTCTTATATTATTCACTATGATAGTACTGAACTTTTTCATGTCTTCTTAATAGAGCTGCAACTGAGGATTATTTCCATTACTGATTAATTCAACAGCTAATTTCTTGAAAATATGATTAGTTTACAAAATGTCAGCAGATTGTTAAAACCACCCAACACACATTCCGAGAGCCCGGAGTGACATCTTCAAATGTGTTATTCTGTCTGTCTGAAACCCAAATGTTTTCCATGTACTATCACAGTAGACTAAGAGATCCAGACCATGTTCACATTTGCAAGATAGAACCAGCATATTTTTGCCTTGCTGCAAAATAAGAGAATAATCAATAACCAAAATCCTTGCTGATTAACTTTCTGTAACTGTTATTTCTAGCTGTTAAAACTTTCTAGTCTATTTTGCCTCTTGACCTCTCATTTTCTTAACTTATGTCCCTTACTGTATGTAATGTTCAGTCTTTGATTCTTACTCCCGTCTTGAAATCATGTTTCAGAAAAAGTGGGACAGAGAAGGAAAACTCACGGACAGCACGCGGCAGACATTTTTAGACAGCATTTAGGAACTTTGGCACTTTTACTCAATAACATATCCATCATCACAATCATGCACTGAACGTGCCCTCCTGGACCAGTCCATACAAACCACACGAAGAAACACTCAGCCCACCAGCTAGCCGATTTTGGTATGTGTTTGCTCAATTTTGAACCAGAAGAAGGACAAGGCGTCTGCCCAGCGGCACAGTGAGGTCATTTCCATTTGAATAGAGGCCCCTGGGTGCCCAGTGGGGTAACATTAGCTACAGTAATAACCATTGTTCCAGCTGTGTCCGTGTGTGTGTGAAAGAGAGAGAGGCTCTTATGTGCCTTCCCGAGGAGAGTCTGACCTCAAAACGGACAAAATATTTGAGTTGAGTGTAGGCTGCCCCAAAAGAGCAAACGTGTCAAGCGTCTCTGAGTCAGGATAAGTTGAACGACTGAGACATTTGTCTTGCTACAGCTGACACAACAGCGAAATGCCAATCGATATTCATGGGTAATCTAGGCTACCATGTCAAATTTACCGACAGATTGATTTTCAGACAGGCTGCAACGTTAGTTCGACATTTGCTTTCATCCCTAGCACACAGCTCGTCGCATTCAGGTCAAGCAATGGGTTCGGCTGGTGGTCAGCCCAAAAAATGGGTGTAGCTAGCGAGCGTTAGCGGTCAACATTAACTATGAATGTTACTATTAGCTAACGCTAGCTGGCAAGTGGTAGCAACT
Source organism: Chaetodon auriga (assembly GCF_051107435.1). Lineage (NCBI taxonomy): Eukaryota > Metazoa > Chordata > Actinopteri > Chaetodontiformes > Chaetodontidae > Chaetodon > Chaetodon auriga. The sequence continues at coordinate 16,464,768 of NC_135089.1, read as the reverse complement.
GATAAAGTTTCTGAACGTGGCTTTCAAGAGTCGGTGTTTCCAGTGACCCGAAAACAGCAGACAAGCCGACTGACTCAGCTGTGAAAGCCACAGGACAGGGGACAGCTTCTTGACTGTCCTCTCGGTAATTTGGTTAGCATCAGCTAACAAGCTAGCACTTGTGCTGCTGTGTTTGCCACACAAAAACCGGATGTTTGGGCAAACAGCAGAGCCGAGAACGCGACAGACACTTCGTGATGCCTAGTTAGGTTAGCTAAAATCAACACTTTACAACAGTGGTTTGTAGGTAAAACGTTTCAGCCTCAGTTAAAACATGCACCGTAAGCGCTTTCTTTCGGTCGCGTTTTTTTACCTGTCAGTCGGATTTTGATGCTGGACCCGTTCCTCCGAGTCCCAGGATTCGACATCACTCCGGGAAAAACGATCACACAAACTTCCCGTTGGAGTCCCCCAAAAGCACAGTTTCACCACTTAATGGGAACGCGAATAACTTCAATTCAAAAACATGCGGTTTGTTTTTGTTTTCCTCACGGATAAAAATGTATTATTTCATCGCAAAGTCCTGCGCTCCTTCGAAATCCAACAACACGAGAGAACATTTTCGGGCAGGCTCACAAGCACGTACTGACGTCATGTCCTTAACGGGTATAACCTTACGTGCTCGCGTCTGGGGAGCGTGGGCGTGCCCGCGAGGATCAACTTCTTCCATGGAATCAGACCTTCAGACTTAGCCTCTGGTGTTTATTTTAAGTCATGTATCCTACAGTATCAGACAGTTTCCCCTCATTATTTATGTTTATTTACAGTAGTTAATTATGTTTATTGTTTTTATGAATTGCAAGCACAGACAGTCGTCCTATAAATATATTTCAATTAAAAAAATGCAATAGAATATTAACAGAATCAGTGATCACAGTGAAATGAAATTTAGTTTCTTTGACATGTACATATTCACTCATACCTTTCTCAAAGGTTCAGAAAGTTAATCCTCTGCATTTGAAATAACTTCATCACTTCCAGCTATTTAAGTTGGTAGATCCATAATAATAATAAGTCCATTATTTGAAGGGTAGTTTAAGTAAAAATTGAAAAACAGAGAATTGATTCAAGAACTCTTGTTGTCTAATGTTTTCAAGTGTGTGTGGAAACCTCCAACATACAGACTTTAGTATCAGTTTATAAGTTATGAGTTTTGTCCAACAGGTTTGTGATCACGAAGATCAAAAGAGAGCAACAGTAACACCACAGGGACTTTGTGAAAGAGATAATGAGACTGTATTGGCTTGATCTTAGCGGCTTCTTGGATCGAAAGGTTGGGTCCGTATTTAAATTAATTGTCCCCAAACAAAACTTTGTTCCAAAATCTGTTTCAAATGTTGATGGGATGCCACTTCATTGAGTCAATGCTGAGACATTTTGCAAGATAAGTGAAAACTTTCATCTGCAGCTTCCAACAAACATGTGAGTACAAGATGGAAGACTTTACACAATAAAATCTGTACTTTCAACTGCAAATTACGGTGATAATGAAGGTGAGAATACAGATATGACATCAAATCAAGTCCAAGTTAAAAAATGTCTGTCAGGAATGTTAAGTATAACATGCAGTGGACTAAAACACTGGTACGCTCCTTAAAGGGGCTGGGTAGGCAGGGATAATGGTTGGAGGGATTTGGCTCTTTAGTAACACTGGGGTTAGCTGCATGGCTGCAGTATTAACTGGTGGAACAATGGACCCTCTCACCATCCTGTTTACAGGACACAGTAAATCCACATAAGCGGTGAAACAGCCTGCTGGACACAACACACTTCCAGCAGCTAAGGCTCTCTCTCTCTCTCTGTCTCTCTCTCTCTCTCTCTCTCTCTCACACACACACACACACACACACACACACACACGCCTTGTCTCACAAACACGCAAACAGTTGCGGCCTTTCTAACCATTTTTTGTCTGTTTATCTGTCTGAGTCTGAACCCTCCACACACACACACACACACACACACACACACACACACACACACACACACACACTCTTTCTCTGTTTGACCTTCTCACACAGATACGCTCATAATTGCAAGCAGAACAGGTGGAAGTAATGATTTAGAGGGCTCAGCCTTCATAGAAGCATTGGTGTTTTTGTCTCAGCCCGTCTGTCTTCTTAGCCTCTTGCTCCCACTTCTTTATCTACAACTGCACATCTGTCTAAGTAGCACTTGTGTTTGTATGTATCATGTATCATGTATGTATCATGTGCGTGTAAACACTCACAGTATCGCCAGACATACGCAACCTAGTTTATCCCTCCAAAATGGCCGTGTACAGCTGTTAGTATGATTATGTGATACATGTGGTGCATTAGCTCTGAAGACTCCAGCTGAGATTGAGGCCACACTCTACACAAGGTCCAGACTGTGATGCTGAATTGTAGAGTTTCCCTGAAAGTGCCACAACAATGTCATTCTATAATGGAGTGATGAGGCGAGGAAAGGAGATGGTTTCAGCCTTAGCGATGGCTTTCCACGGAAACCCTAAAGGGATGGAGGCAGATTGAAGACTTCTCAGATCTGGTGCTGCCAGGCAGAAGGAAGGGATGAGGCCTTGAGTGATGGCTGGTTTTAGAGCCATGACCATATCAGGAAGGAGATGGCCTGATAACTGCATGGCCTCAGCTCACACACCCATATTCCTCCTGAGCGTACCTCCGGCTCCTGCATTGGTGAGTATCTGAGTCAAATATTGGATCCTGTTTAACCGATGGCCAACGTCCCTCCTCTTACTACTGTTACCTTTTGATTTCTGCTGTCTTTCCATTGTTCAGCCTCTGTCTGCAGCAGCTAGTTGGTGAGTGAGCTGGTTGGCTGGTTGGTGTTTGTTGGTAGCAGCAGCACCCATGCCAGGTGGATATAAAGGGGAGTGCAGGGATGATGTGGACCCCATGCCATTCCTGATTCCTTCAAAGAAGGAGCGCCTGGATGCTATGAATAAACCATATGACATCAGGCACTCCTGCTGTGTCAAAGATGAGAAGGAGGCTTTCATTGCTGGGGAGATTCAGTCTGAAGATGGAGACAAAATCACTGTCAAGACCACCAAGAACACTGTTAAGACACTTCAGCAGGTGAACCCTACAAGTACAAAGCCAGAGACATGACCACCCTCACTTTCCTCAACAAGGCCAGCATCTTGGATAACCTAAGAAGCTGGAGTTTAAAAAATGAGGGTGTGGTGTGGAGTTTGAAATACACAGGTATTTACCAGTCAGAGTGGACCACTTGTTACATGATGGGAAATGTAGGATGCAGTGCTTTGGACTTTTCCCTTAATGGCACCAGACTTTTCTCTTTTAATGCATAGGTTACATCAGTGATCAACAATGAACCCATACAAATGGCTGCCCATCTATGGCGTTAATGTGGCCCAGTTATAAAATTTCTAGGAATGCAAAAGACTTCCTCCTCTTCTCCATCTCTGACAATGCCTACCACAACATGCTGATGGGTGAGGAGAGGGTGATGGCAGGGTGTTGAGAATAGACTGTCAGATTTTCAGAGAGAGAGAAGGAAGTAATTTTAATCAGTCACAGGTCATTGATGGGTGAGGGAAGGGAAGTAAAGCTGGCACAGAGGAGAAGTAAGTATGCAAGTGGTATGTGGTGATTGGGGATGACCCCCTCAAGATGATTTCCTTGAAAGTCATTACACTGTTCTCTATGTGAAAATAGGGAGTGGGGCAGTTGCTAGTAATCAGTGTGGCATGTGATGATTTGCTTAGGGAGAAGAAAAATATTTGAAGCCATTATATGGCATCAGGGGAAGGCTGGCAGCTGTCTGTGTTGTTGGTACTGCTGACAGAGAACATCAGCAGCCCTGTGATCTGCACGGAGGGAAATCAGCAGTAATTATTCTAGTCTCTCTCACACTTTCTGCTTCCTCTCCTGCCCCCTTTATGTCCCATCATTGCAGAGCATGAGGACCAGTCTATGCTGATCATGTCATGTAAGGACTTTTATTCATATCTTTTAAACAAATAACATATATGGCGTTGTCTCACTGTTATTAATTCCTTATTTGTTTCTCTCCTCCAGTGCTGGCAAGACTGAAAACACTAAAAAGTCACCCAGCGCTGTGTTGGAGCTACTGGCAGTAAAACCTCCTACTCCAAAAATCATGTACATTTCTCTTCTCTTCTCTTCTCTTCTCTTCTCTTCTCTTCTCTTCTCTTCTCTTCTCTTCTCTTCTCTTCTCTCAGGGCTCTCTGGAGGACCAGATCATGTAGGCTAAACCAGTGCTGGAGGCATTTGGCTCGGCAACGCCGAGACCATCAGGAACAACAACTCCTCACGCTTTGTTGTGCCACGTATATCTTGATAATTTTATGCAGTGAAATGATTAATGTCCATGTGGAATTAAATACAAATTGTAGAAAATAAAAACAGCACAATCACCAAATCTGCCAGAATAATATTTATGAGTTGTTTCAGGAAAAATGAATCAGCATCCACCTTAGGCCTCCAGCTAAGACGCCTGGTGCTGACATTGAGACCTGTGAATGGATTTCTTTTATTACTCTGTGCACCTTGGTAAAATGCCAAATCTTGGTTTTTATATCCTCCTTTTCATGAAATAAAGATAGTATCCACTGAAAACATGTCAGCTGTGAAAGGAATAGAATGAGCATCTTTAAATCTGCTGTTGTTTGTGTGGGTTTGTTCTGTATCTACGTACGTGTGTGTATCGGATCTGCCAGAGAAATCAAGAGTGATTTCCCAGAATGATGATACCACATCTTCTACCAACTCCTGTGCGGAAAGAAGACAGAGCATGAAGCTGTAATGTCACCAGTTAATGTGGAATTATAGCGAAGTCAGATCGGCATTTGAAGGGGAAGGACAAATTTGTTTTACAGATTGAGATGACATGTTTGGATGTCTGAGAATGGAGACAGAGCAGGGCGATGTTGTTTAACAGTCTGATCACATCCAGGTTTGAGAAAGACAGTGCTGTCTGGTGGTCATTCTTAAATATTAAACCTGCAATCAATAACATAGTATAAATCAGTGATTCCAGGTCAGGTGTAGTCTATTTGCAGAGTGCTCTCATGCAGTTGCCAGGGGGTTGAAGAAACAGAAATTATCATTAAAAAAAAAAATAAAAATCTGCACATTGTGTCAGCTATAACACCTGAACACCTGTTATGATTGAAAAAAGTAACGGAAAAAGGTAAAAGTGAATTAACATTAGCTAAAGGTACGATAAAAAGAGTTGAAATAACTACAATTAGCTTAAAGTAACAGATAAAGTAATAGTTTGCTCAAAGTTGTGGATAATGGTTGACATTACATCAGCTAAAGGTACCTCAAACAGAATGCGTGAGTGTGTCAGGGAGTCACTGTGGTGGACAGCATGGACGGCAGGGAGGAAGAGCTGCTCACTGATGTGAGTTCATCGTTTTGTCTCTGTGAGCTCAGTTATTAATGCTGTGCAATCAGCAATGAAGATAGACACACTTCTGCATGACCACCGAGAAACAAAATAAATGTATTAGCCTGTTGATGGTGCTGTTGCTCCTCTTTGTGTATCTATGTTGTGCAGAGATCTTTCCTCTCTCTCTCTCTCTCTCTCTCTCTCTCTCTCTCTCTCTCTCTCTCTCTCTCTCTGTCTCTGTCTATGCTTGTGTGTCCACAGGAAGCCTTTGATGTCCTGGGCTCCACTCCTGAGGAGAAGATGAGCGTGTACAAGCTGGAGGCATAATGCACTTCAGCAACATGAAGCTCAAACAGAAAGCCAGAGAGGAACAGGCTGATGTGGATTCCACTGAGGGTATAAAAAAAAAAATCCACCTGACTGCTTCTCCCTCTCTCTCATTCTGGTGTCCCAGCTCATATTTTTCAAACTTAATGTTGTTTTTCTTTCCTTTTATCAGTCCCAGTCTCATTTGTGTGTTCTGTTCTACCCATTTTTTCAGCATGTGTAACACAACATTGTTAATTCCTTGTCCACTCTCCTCTTCCCTTCTTTAAGTGGCTGACAGAGTCGTCCACCTCGTGGCCGTCAGCTCCGGGGAGCTGCAGCAGGGTGTAACACGTCCCGGGGTCAAGGCTGGCAATGAATTTGTGATTCAAAAACCTCATTTAGACAAGTCAAATATTCTTGAAAACAAAGACGTGAGATCTGAATAGATTATGTGAGATATGATCAGGTCTTGCCCACTATTTTTCAGGTTGTCTGGTCCTTCTGTGATCCAACTCTGTCTTTCATGTCAGCGGTGCATCATCTTCTCCCATGGGAAGCTGCAGCAGTTCTTCAACATCACGTTTGTGCTGGAGCAAGAAGAACACAAGGAAGAGGGCATCGATTTGGTCTTCATCAACTTCAACCTGGAGCTGCAGGCCTGCATCGACCTACACGCACACACACACTGCACAAACATGGGCATCACATTTTTTTCATATTTCAACTCTCTCAGTTCTCCTCTCTAGCCTATGGGGATTTTCTCCACCCTGGCGGAGCAGTGTGTCTTTCCTTCAAAGCAGCTCTGTATGACAGCTGCCTGGCCGAGTCCTCCAACTTCCTCAAGCTAAAAGGGGGGAAGAAAGGACGCAAGACCCACTTTGAACTGGTGCAATTTGCCGGCACTGTGAGTACTGAATTCATGCAGCCTTTGACATTGAGGTGTTAGTGGCTAGAAAATACACAATTGCTCGCATAGGATGGGGATAAGTGTGAGTGTGAGTGTGTGTGTGTGTGTGTGTGTGTGTGTGTGTGTGTGTTTGGGTTAAAATAAAGCATCATTGATGGTCCTGCCCCTCGTTAATGGGTCCTTTTACCTCCTCTTTCTCTTGATCTCACTTTATCTGCCCCTACTTTTCCATTTTCATCATTTCACTCTGCCCCCCCCCCCCCCCCCATTCCTCTTTTCTTCAATTGCTCCTCTTGATGTCTCGTAGGTACTATATCCTCAACCCCAATGTCATCCCTAAAGGATTTGTTAACAATAAAAAGGTTTCTGAGCTCATCATGAGTTCAGCTGGACTGGATAATTTGGTGCACCAAATCGGACACACTGAGGTGCACCGCTGTTACAATATTTAAATGGTATGCTGACAGATAAACTAAGATGGCCAACATGGTAAACATTATACCTGCCAACCTCAGCATGGTAGCGCCATCATTATGAACACGTTAACATGCTTAAGTTTTACATACATCATACATCATCAGTATCCTGAGGATGTTACACGAACAAGACAGTCTTTTTTTTTTTTTTACTATAAATTCAGCAGCTGTGGTACGATTCCCACTTACAACCTGTCAATACTGGTGAATTCACTACAGTGTTTGCAAACACTCTGAGGAGCCTGATAGGACATTTTTAGCAGTGGTAAATGTGAGGTGATGAATGTTGCATAAGGCCAGTGGGTGAGAGGGAAAGGATAATGAGATGTAAATGTGAGATGAGAGATGAGAGGGTGGAGGAAAGCAGACAATGCAGAGTGAATAGAAGGTTAGGAAGAAGGGGAGAAGGTGAAAATGTGAAGTAAAGGAGAATGATAAATGCTCTTTTTTTAAGGATGCAAGTTTATTGTTGTTTTTCTCATTCCTTTCAGGGCTGCATTGAGGAGCTGGACGCTAAATGAGTATAAATAGGCCGACAGGTGGGATGTTATGGATTACAGGAAGAGATAAAGGTTGGTTCTCTGGCTGCTCTCTGAGAGGTGGAGAAGCAGAGGACAGAGCTATTGTGAGACCTGGAGGACCTCACTGATAGGAGGTAGAGGTAGAGGTAGAGGAGGGAGAAGCCACCATTATCCAGGTGACAGCTGTCAATCAACCCCAATTAAGACTATTTTTGTTTAGCTGGAAAACCTGACCAGGCTGAAAGTGAAGCTGGAAGAGAACGAACAGAGTATGAAGGCTGAGATCGAAGACCTCAATGTCATTTGACCTTTCTTTTGGGGGGGATGTGTGATATTTTTCCTCATTTTCACAAGTGAGAGCTGTAACACAGTGATGGTGGGCCTGGTCAATGCCCGTCATGACTGCTCCCTGCTGAAGGAGAAGCTGAAGGAGCAGTCAGAGGTCCACAAGGAGCTGCAGCGCCTCATGTCCAAGTTCAATGGCAATGTCACCTCCTGGAGGAGCAAGCATGAGATGGATGCATCCACTGCACTGAGGAGCTGGAGGAGACTGAGTGGGTTGCAAAGGTTTTCATATCAGCCCTGTGCATGAATGAAACATGGTGGTGGTCTTGATGCTTTTTAATTTAATCCCACGGTTTCCTCTCCCTCTCCTTCTCTCTTCCTCCTTCCACTCCCCTCCAGGACTTACAGTGTGTCTCCAGGAGGCTGAGGAGGCAGCAGCGATGGCTCAAGCCACAGCTGCCAGCTTGGAGAAGGTCAAGAGGCTGCAGGGAGAGAAGGAGGACACACACACACACACACACACACACACACACACACACACACACACACACACACACACACACACACACACACACATGCAGGTACATAGATGTCTTTCCATCACTTTTGGGGACATTACATAGACTTACATTCATTTCCTTGAGACTTACCATAACCACCACTTGATTGTAGTTTAATATAAGGCTTCAGCCAGCAGCCAATTAGCTTAAATTAGCATAAAGACTGGGAGCAGGGAAGCAGCTCACCTGGCTCTGTCCAAAAGTAACTAAATGTGTCTACCAGCACCTGTAAAGATCAGTAATTAACACAATATGTCTTGTTTGTTTAATCTGTACACAAAGCAAAGAGAAAAAGCAATAGAACCAGCTAACCACTAATAGCTGCTCGGCTAATCAGCTGCTGGTGGCAGCCTTATATTTAACAGAGCAATTGCAGAGTGGACTCTCAGTCTCCTCATCTAACTCTCCAGTACACAGGGAATAGCATATTTCCCAAAATGTCAAACAATTCCTTTAAATTGTGGCACTTTTAATTAAACTACTTGGATCCCATTAGAGCCTAAACTATTCAGGAATCTGTCAGTCACAAAATGAGGACACTGTCTTTTAATTCCTCAAAAGCAGACATGTTAGAGAGCAGGTTGAAGACATAATTCATTATGTAACAAACAGTCCATGTGTTTATTTAATACTAAGACAAATCTCTAAAATGAGGGTGATGATGATGAAGGGCTTCATCTCTGTGGAGATCGTCCAGGTCAGCAAGCCCACCAGTGCGAGACAGGACAGGTAGAGGGCAAGAGAGACAACCCACACAGCGAGCAGGTAGGCATTTAATCTTCACCTGTGACAGGCACGGCATTGTTCAGCCTGTCTTTGTCTTTGTGCTCCCACAGAGTGACACACACCCATTCAACCCCCCAGAGGATGCTTGACTGAGGAAGTATGAGCTCAGACCCCTCAGGGAAAGTCTTAAAAAGGCCTAGACAGACCTCCTAATAGAAAGTCGTGAATAATTAAATGAGTCTTTAACATCATCAATAGTCTTAATCAGTTTAGACTAATGATTGACCTCTTGTAATTGCTGATTTTAGCCTGCAAAGTATGTTTTAATGTCACGGTGCCTTGAATGTACTGTGTGTGACTACAGTCTTTGCTGTTATGGTTCTAGAAAGTGTTTTGGATCCTGTGTTGTTCATTAGTATGTGTGAAGAGTTCAGTGTGTGTGTGTGTGTGTGTGTGTGCCTTGCATGATCTCAGTTGGTGTCTTAACACTGGAGGGGGGAATGGGTAAAGCTGAGTTCTCACATCAAACATTGAGAGCTCACCTGTGTGTATCACTCTGACATGTGTGTTATGTGTGTGTGTGTAGGGACCTATTTTTAGTTTTTAGCTTTGATCCTGTATAGACGAGAAATTCACTTAAAGACAGATTTATGATGCAAATGCCCCCAAAGGCACTGACAGTTCATTGTGTGTTATTTGTGCATACTACTAACCAAATGTTCAATTAATGAAAATACCAGAAAGTAATTGGCACACAGTGAAACTGAGGCCTTTGGAGCTCTGGGGCAGTAGCCTGATTGGTAGTTCAGCCATGATTATGAATGATGCCACTGTGTGAAGATTACACACAGTTTCCCTGGGGTGCTGTGTTCTGCCAATTTTCTACTTAACAATGAGACATTCATCCACATAATGATGCTGAAAGTGGCTTTTGTTTGCTTTCTTCAGTCTGAATGCTAACAAAATCCTGAAACCTGGATGAAGCAAAACATCTTATTAATATCATGTTATAGCAGCTGCTATACTAACGTAATAGCAAATACTAATAACTGTTCTCTCACTGAGCTGCTTTTCTTAATGAACATAGGTGTGACAAGAACAAAAGGTATCTATCTCATACATCAACATGGAATTTATTTTCATTTTAGTTTCAGATGAACGTTTCACATTTTATACAAAATCATTAGAAAATGCCCGACACTCCAAAATCCCATGGCTAATCCTTGTTTAGCGGCTTCAGACAAAGGATTAATAGGGAAACATGCAGCATCCTGGACCAGTTGATGAGGCTCTACCTGAGCTCCAGATCAGTCAAATTGCAGTCCACAGTTCCCTTGATGGTCATAACGGTCATAACCTGACAAAATGGTACAGTGATATCTGACCACATCTACTAATTTACACAGTAGAGGAAAAAGTAGGACGCTGTCACTGACAGCTTCCTGCCTTTCCCTGCTGATCTGCAGGCTTCCTTTAGCTGATCATCACCACCCAAATGTCTTCGATGAATGGACAAAGTACCACGTCAACAACACCATGCATGTTTTCTTACGCATGACACATCATTGGTTATGACTGGTTATGTAGATTTAAAAAAAGATTATTATCTGAGTTTAAAATTAACCAATGACTGCAGGCCTGAGGGAGGGAGGGGGTCCACTGAGCCTCTGTTTGGATGAGGTAAAAGTGAGGGGGGGGACAAGTGGAGGCTAATCACTCAGTGTTTTGCTAATGTACATGCCCAGCATACACACGCGCACGCACAAATGAGGTCTCAGCTCAAGCGCACAGACACACACTCTTACTCGCAAACACCTCTGCCTCATGCCAAAAGCTTCTGAATTGTTCTTTGGAGGGTACAGTTGAGCCAGATGACTGATGCCACACTCCTCGAGGGACAGTGTGTGACTGTGCGTGAGAGAGAAAAGGGTCAGAAAAGATAGTACACACCCCCGATTAAGATCCAGCGACTGAAAATAGATTTTATTAAGCCAATGCAAAGAGACGTCTCTCTCAAACAGAAGAACCCATGACAGTGGGGCAGCGAGGCACTTACACAATCACTTTCATTTTACACAGTGCTTGCGTCAGTGTGTGTGTGTCTTACGTGGAGACACGGCTACATTTTTTTTTCTTCTTTTTTGTTACTGTTTTTTGATCAGACGTCCAACACACACGCACATACTCACAGGTACTCGTTTCACATTGGAGCATGTTTTTAGCAGTTGGCACATGTACATGCAAAGCTTCAGCCTGCGCAGGCAAACTGAGGGAAAAGGAAGCAGAGGAAGGAGGGAGGGGAAGGAGGGAGGAAGGAAAAGATAGACGTGTATGTGAACGGACAAACGCACAGATAGACTTACAGACAGGCTCTTGAACACTTTGAGCGTTTAAAAACACCCCCCTGCCTGTCTTTGATCCTGCCCCTGCCCCCCTTGTGTCACATGTTCATAGCAGCACCAGAGGAGCCCTCTGATTGGTGGGTACAGCCGTCCGTTAAGTCAGTCAGTTTCAAGGATGAGTGGCGGTTGCTCGTTCTCTTCCTCTAAGCGCAGATCATTGAGGTCATCTTCTAGCCCCGCCCCTCCCACAGCGCCCTGCTCTTCACAGTAACCTGGGAAACAAAAGGTCAAAGGTCAAATACTGAAACGACTTTGTACACGACTTAATTCAAAGTACAGAAGATTAAAGTAGTAGTAAACTGCAGTAACTGATTCCTACAATTAAGATCAAAAACAGCAATAGTTGGGAATTAAAAATGAGTAAAGTACACTGTGTGACAAACCTTTAGTGACTGCAGCACTGTAGGTTTGTGCCACAAGTGGGCGCTCATGTGACCCCTGCTCAAGGATCTCATTGGATGGCTCTGCACTGCCGTCTAACCTGAGGTCAATGACAGCAGAGATTCAGAACAATAAACCTTAAATTCCAGGCTGCTGGTTGTGTAAAAGGTCAGATTATAGTGCTCAGTGACCTGTCACATGTATTTATTCTGCGTGTGGATGTGTGTGTGTTACCTGTGCTGCTTCATAAGTGTGCACTCCCCTCCCTCTTGTGGATCCAGGTTGTACAGATACAGGTAACCATCAGCCGCTGCCACCAACAACCTGGGAATCTTCTGAATCCTAATTTCAGACAAAGATTCACAAACATAATGGTGCCTATTTAAGGATGAAGACCATTTTTAGACACTGGGGCTTGTACACTGTTGTTATGCAACTACTGAGCCTGTGTTTGCTGCACTTGCTCATCAAAGGACTCTTTCACAGACTGATACAAGCAGCAGTTTTTAAGATTCGGAGGAATATGAAAACTGTTACTTAGCATGAGCAGCAACATTGACACTGCTTTTGTAAACATCAATTTCAAACAGCACAGTATTGAACACAGTATCTTACTGAAGGCACAGATGACTTTGAAGTTCTTCTTATTAGTAATGAAGATGGAATGAAACGCACAAGACAAACTTGCATGACCTGTCTATGTATGAAAATCTAACCCTGAGAGCAGAGCAGCACTGAGTCATGCATATTACTGTTCATACCACTTTCACTTTCACTTCACTGCAGTTCTTTCTGGGTTGGGCATGGCATCTACAAATAGATGTGTCTACATACATACTGTATGCTTTCATATAGGTGTGTGTATACTCACACAGCTAAGGCGCAGATGTTCTTATGTCCGCAGAACGGCAGACGTACAGTGGCAAAGGCTCGCCCCTGGGTGAACATTTCTGTAACCTGGGAGGGCAGGTAGGTGGTGGACGCCATCAGAACCTTGCCCAGGTACCCTCCCCATGTGGTGGGCTCCTCCGCTGGCCTACATACACACACAGAATGTGAGAAGCCTGTGTTCATCAGAGGAAAATGCACGGCATCGCAGCTCTCTGGAGTTTTTAAAATTGGACGTGTAAGGAGGGAAACAGAAAGGGAAAGGTACGTACACATACTTCTCCTTCTGCGTCTCTAATTTGAAGATGTGGACCGTCTCTGTGTTGCTGGAGGCCGACAGGTACAGGCCTTCCATACTGAACGCCAGTGAGCAGATGCTCACGCATCTAAAATGACAGACAGAATCATGCCCGTCTAAAATAGCGAAACAGCTTTAATTTCTGAAAAAACAGAACTGTAGTGCATCAATCATCAAATCATCTACCGCTTGACTCCTCTTCGAAACTCAAAGAGCTTCTGTCCCTCTGGGATTGAGAAGACACGGATGACTGTGCCCTGGGAGGAAGTGAAAGACGCACAGAACATGACAACACTTGGAGGGGAAGCAACAACAGTGATCTGTATTTGCTCAGCTGGAAAACAAGAATCACACACAAATAACCCACACAGGCCAGTGTACTGGAAAGTAACTGTGTTACCTTCTCTGAGGCTGTGGCTAGTTTGGTTCCACTGGCATCAAAAGCCAGAGCCGCTAATGGGCTGTCGTGGGCTGGAATCATATTAGCCGCTCGCTGGAAAACAAATACCGACACTAGTTAGAGATGTGCTACTTCAGAAAGACAAAAATAGTAAGCATCAGTGACTGACAACAGGAAACACTGGCTGTCAGAATAGTGAGGACACAGCAGAACAGTTATGTATGATGAAAAAAGGGGAAATAAGAGCTTGGGTGGCACGAAAGATTACATATTACAAGGGCTTTATTACACAATCATAGTATAGTGCAGAGGGCTTTACTGTGCCTTCGGTCACCTACCAGATTGACTGTGTCAAACACTTGAACCTCTCCTATCGTAGCGCTGCCTGGGTAAGCCAGGTAACAATTGTCATTGCTGATGGAAAGGGCGCACAATCCTGGAGAAATAATAAAGACAAGCAAATTAGCAAAAGGAAGCCAAAGAAAGAAAGAAAGACAGATTCATCCGATTCTCACACATCTCACATTCATCTGAAGGTGACAGTCAGTGAAACTGAAAGAGTGACTCAAAGGATCAATTAAATGTTTTCAGCTTTGAAGTTTTGAAGAAATTCATCCAATGTGCTCCTGAGATATCGTGTTCAAACACAGTGTCAGCAAACACAGCTGGCTTGCAAATGATTGTATTCTGTTTTTATGTTTTAAACAGCGTCTCAACTTGTGTGGAATGGTGGTTGTAAGCACACACGTACACACACACACACACACACACACACACTACACTATGTTGAGATACTGCCTGCCTTTCTTCAGACTTACCTGAAGGGTTTGGTGGAGTTTCCCTGATAGTGTGCAGCACTTTCATGTCTCGTATGTTGTGAATGTAAAGCGACTCCTCCAGACACACAATCAGCCTCTGCAGAGGAGCCACAGAAGATCAACATCACAAGACAAATAGGGCCTCCGGCTTTGATGAATATGTAACAAGGTCAAGTGAAAACGCCTGCCTGACAGACACACAGACAGGTATTTATTTGCCCTCCACCTCCTACCTGTCTGTTGAGCTTGACAGCCAGTATGGTGTTGGAATAGGAGTAGTTGCAGATCTCAGTTCCCTTCTTGAAATGACAGACTTTGAGCTTCCTGGGGGCCTTCAGGCTGACAATGGCCACCAGGCTGCTGGAGAACAGACGCTCCACAATACACACATCCTCTGTGTCCGCTGCAGGAACACACACACACACACACACACACACACACACACACACACACACACACACAATGAATCATCACCTCACTACAATCGCCCAGTGGCATCCTTTCATTTTTTAGTAGCTGTCTTTCTGTGACTCTTGTGGTGACAATTTTAAAACAGTTAAGGAATTGAAATGGTGCAAATGAAAGCATCTCTTTATAGCCACATTAGCAGACAGCTGATTCACAGAGGAACACTAACAGCTGTTAGTGGCCACTGTGGTGCTGTTTTAATCTTGGTGTGAGTTTCATTGTTTCTGAACACACCTGCACCTTTATGCATGCTCAGTAAATGGACCAGGCAAAAGCCGGGTTTGTGTCTTCTACTGCCTGCTTTGCACTGCCCATTCAAATTTAACATGTTTATCAAAAGGTACAGGTCAGCTCACAGTACATGGGCAGTTAACAGGCATATAAGATATCATGCTGTGCACTATGCAAATCCAATAATGCGGAGGAAGCTTGATGTTTTAGTCCATGGGTATGGGCAAAGTGCTGACAAAGTTTATTAATATTTAAAGTAACAGCACTACTGTAATGGTGCAGTGACTGTGTTCAGTCTAGACAGAAGGCATTAAACACAATACCTCAAAAATATGACTGTGCACTAATAATTATATTGTTATTGCAGATAAAGCAGCTTTAAAATCCATTATATGCACAAAAGGATTGTGTACTTGTAACTGCATAAAATAACTGTACACAAAAGTGTGGATAAGGTATTACGACTGAAGAGCAGAGCTTGGTCAATACTCACTACATTCATATATCTGCTCCAATTTGTCCACAGAGGACAGGGAGAAAAACTTGTATCCTGATTTGGTGCCAACAGCTAAGGACCTGTAAAAATAAATAAATAAATAAAAAAAAACAGATAAAGCAGCAGCATTGAATAATCATGGCATCAGCAAGATATCACACCCATACACCCGCTGAACGTAATTATGACAGCTCACAGAGGCGTTTCAAAGTGGACACAGGAGGGATCAGCTTCATGGTTTCATTTTAGTGTTACTGGTTGTACTGGTCAGATAGTGACAGTGGTCACACGACCCAGGGCCCTGTGGTCTCGAGCAGTCAACAACAAATTGAGCAGACTAACCCTCCGCGCAGTACAACAGCACATCAAGCTACATGTCCTCAAGAGATCTGTCTTAAAGAGGTACACTGACCCAGTATGAGACTTTTACGCTATTAAACAGTCCTTCGGCTGAAGCGCCAGTCCTTCAAAAAAAAAAACAAAAAAAAAAAAACACCAGGTCAAAGCTAGCGAGCAAAATAAGTAAAAATCACAAGTTATGTCTGTCTGCAGTCAGTATATTAATAATAACAATCGTCACCTCAGCCTCCCAAGTTACATGACACCTAACCTACATGTGTATTGTAGCTAAAGTTAGCCAGCATCATGCTAGCTAGAAAGCTATGCTAGTGACGAATGAAATAGCACATATACTGTCCATTGACTTGACAGCTTTATTAGGTCTAGCTAAACTCAGCGTCTATTAGAAGTATTTTTTAACGTGATAAGCCACATGCAGGATACTCCACATCGAGCCCTGTCACACCGCGAGGCGCCCAGACAAGTCCACACTCAGCTAGCTAACGTCAGCTAGCTTGACAGCAGAGGCCATCGGATCCCCAGACATTCTCCCCGGCCCTGCCTTACGTGTTGTCCTGGTTAAAGTTGGCGAACAGGAGCTGGCTTCCGCCAGCATCCCCGCTTTGACTGGCCAAGTTCATGGGCTCGGCACCATCGACATATAATGCTCCGGCAGAAATAGCAGCAGTTGGGCTGGGATAACTACTGTGATAAGGGCCAGAAGTGTTGAGCTTCAGGGGGCCATCTCTTTTTCTTAGCCTTGCTGTAGTGATTGTTGTTGTTTTTCAGAGGGGTTGTTGCTCCTCCTTACTGCGCATGCTCCGAGGACGCAGCGTGCGGTGTCTTTAAAGAGCCAGAGCAGTTTTTTGTCAAGTACAGGGTCGTGGTGACAATAATGTCATCCTATCCGATTTTACTGTGAATAACATGTTTTTGTTTGATATCTCGGTACTACAAGACAAATAAAAAGCAGGAGAAAACTCTGCTGCAAACCCTCCGCTTTACAGCAACTTTTCATGACTTAATGTAGCAGCGCCCCCCACCGTCAATATATGCGAACAACATCTAAAATGAATGGGCGAGATACACGTTTTACCCTGATTGTTAAGTTAAAAGTATTCTATTTATTCCACATACCATTGATGTAGGCCAGTTCTTATGTCCTCTTAACTCCAGCCGAAAATTGTGTATTAATTAATACTCTACATCACACAGTTTGCAAAGCTGTTCAACAGCTCTTCTCCACATAATTAGAATTTCTTATTCAAATATCTCCACTTTCTTACCTTTCTTAAAAATGTCAAATATTTCCACCTTTGCTCAATCATACAATTTTAAACTATAATGCCGTGCCACTCTGTTTCGTCATTCAACAATGTAAGAGGCTCATTTTAAGATAATTACAAATACTCATCCTGTTGCTGATTTGATGATGTCCTTCTGTTATCCCAGTCTGGGTTGATAGAAGGACTTGCTTGTCTCTTAAAATAGCACTTATCCCTGTCTTTGAACAGACTAAAATTCTATTAAACGAGGTTAAGTTACAGTTGATATCACTTGGAAAAAAATCCACTGATGCAAATGGAATCAAGCTTGACATGACTTTGGTATGACTTATAATTATATTTTGATTCCCTTTCAAAGCGGACTCTCCATCTGTATTATGTGATTTATTCTACTGA
Source organism: Chaetodon auriga (assembly GCF_051107435.1). Classification (NCBI taxonomy): domain Eukaryota; kingdom Metazoa; phylum Chordata; class Actinopteri; order Chaetodontiformes; family Chaetodontidae; genus Chaetodon; species Chaetodon auriga. The sequence goes on along the minus strand of NC_135089.1, from coordinate 16,447,157 downwards.
TATTGTCATACACTGACATTTTAATATTTAAGCTGTATGAGATGCCATGTCTGTCTACAAACTGAGTTTTCCCTTCACTGCTGTGCAATGGCATATTTATTGTACACAATATAAGATGCAATATAATTATATACATACAAGAATATCATTTGACATCGAAATATTTTGCAAAATAAAAGGGAAAAATTGCATGATCCCTGTGGGTTACTGTTCCAATGCATGTTGTACAAACCTATAAAGTATCCCAAAGTCGTATTTTCATAATACTATTTGATATAAACACATTTTAGATACGTATTCATTCATATTCATTAATTTTAAGACCTAATTATTTTCTGAATGGCCTGTCTTTCCAAGTGAACTTTCACATGAGCATCAAAACATCCTGCGACTAACGACTGTGGTGGCTGCAGCAGCGATGTCTGAAGCGTGGGATGAGAAGGAAGCAGTTAGTGATCTGATGCGTTGACTGTAATTTAGAGTGTGAGTCACAGTTTCTGTCAACGTGTTTAAACTTTGTTGCAGTTTCAGGTTTATGTCTGAGCATGTCAGAGTGTGATTCATTCACTGGATAACAACATCCAGCTGAACAGCACTGGGAAACATGGACAGCGAGTATTAAATGGAAAGAAAGCAAGACTAGAATTAGGACCTTGAAGTTGTTTGCCTCTGCCAACTATTCAAGTTGCACTTTACATCCACACACGTCTGTCCAGACTTTATTGACGGGGGTGGTCCAAGCGGACACAACTCTGTTCCTGACTCATATAGTATATACAATGAAGACTTTGAAGGGATTTGATAAAAGGTATTAAGTTGGGGGACTGTGGTGGACTACAACACTTCAAATATGGATGTTGCTGCACACTGTAAAATGTGGACGCTTCACACACATCTTCAATCCGACAGCACAGAAGATCTTTACAATCAGCACAGTTAGAAGGTGGACGCCCAAGATTAGAGTCACCAATTCAGTATCTGACCACATGTGAAATATGGTCACAGTCTGCCTTCTGCTCCTGAGATATGCTGCTGAATAATGGCTAGAGAAGTGTTTTTGCAAAACATTATGATGTCACAGTGAAGCTGATCCTTGACTTTTTGGATAAAAAATGGCACCACTTCTTCACTTTATCCCATGACACGTTTGTGTGAAATTTTGTCATTTCCGTATAAATTCTTGAGTTATTGCCAAAACTAAACAAACAAAATGTGAGAAAACCACAACTGCTCAGCTGCACTGAGAATAAATCAGCCCACCATGATAAACTTTTAGCCTGAGAGCGTTTTTTGTCCTTACCAACAATGATGTTAAAGCAATCTTTGTACCCAGTCATAAAAAGCTCTTATTAACAAGAAAGTATTATTAATTATTAACAAGCGTTTTATTAAATTTCAAAGCAGTGATTTCTCTGAAAGATAAACCTCAGCACTGTCACATCACTGTGTGTACTATACATAAATCTGTTTTATTACAGCCCTATTAATCACGTTGATTCTACTTCTGTACTAAAAACCAATACAGACGCACATCTGTGAAGTTAGCACAGTGACTCCATCCACCCCTCCATTTTGAACTCATTTAGTCTATGTTGCGTGTTTGCTCCTGCGTGGTTGTGATTGTGCGTCAGCTGTGTCCTTTCGTCCAGTTTACTGTTTTCAGGGACTGACTGCCTCTCCTCCAGAGCTCTGTCAGCACAGGCAGAGGTCCACCACACTGTGTACCGGCCTTTGGTTTACACAAGCCACAGCTTCCAAATAAACATGACAGACAGGGAGACTGAGGCAGGCCTTGTGAAATGGAGAGCAGAGCTGCGTGAGCCTCGAAGGAAAAAGTTTCTTCTGAAATGAATAACAGAATAATCAATCCAAATAGGAATACTGGAGGAATATTTTCCAATGACAACATGCAAAAATATGGTGTTAAAATATGAAAAAAATCCATCAAAATCCCTGGTGTTTACCTTTTTAAGACCATTTAAATCGACATTCTTTGAAAATTATACCCAAATAAATAAGCTTGTAGCAGAAGAACTGTTTGGCCAAAATACATGTATGAGGGCTCATTTGAGAGGGAACTTGCTTTTCTTTGCTGAAATGTGCTTGTTTGGTATGTGGCTAAAACACAGCCTACACTACATCCGCTCTAACATGTGG